>NC_057810.1:294526815-294826815 GCF_018294505.1 Triticum aestivum | reverse complement strand
TGAGGTCATAATCAATGTAAAGTTGAATTCAAATATTTGAATAAGAGATCATGATGTTTGAAACCCATGCATGCATGAATATAACGGAGATCTGCGAGGTGTGGTTTGGAAACGAGCATGTTGTAATGTATACACATTGAACAAGGTCAGACTGATTTGAATTTGAGATACCGATGGTAGACATCGTTTGGCCACATTGCATCCGTGCATGGACACACTATTCTAATTGGAGATGATGGGTGGCTTTCGCATCACATATCTATATCTATACCCCTATATATATTTTATTTTATATTTTTTATATTGTGTGCAGGTAACTTTAACTTTGAAAGATGGTCGTTGGATGAGGCGAATCCGATGGTGCAGAGATGGCAAATTTGAGCACTACTGGCCGTTGGATATCATCTAGATTCCACCAGATTTCGCCACATGTACAATCTAGAAGACTCCATGGTTGAACTTAAGCATAATGCACAAACCTCAAAACACAAGCACTTCTTCTTTGTTCTAGAATCTTCCGTATCAGAATTGCCCAAATGTTTTTCTACATGATTTGCCATTATTTGTTTTTACTTTATGTCTTACAACGGACAATTCCATGAATCTTAAAATAGTTTAGCTTTCTTATAAAAACTAGATGATTTTGAATGAACTATAAGAATTAAACGAACATCTACATCATGCATATATGACTCAAAGCTTACATGCTATAATGTGGTATTTATTCATAATTTGGTTGCCAAATCTCATGCGTGCAATGCACGTGTACCTTACTAGTCTAAATGGTGTTTGTGTGTGTGTTGTGCGTGTTGAGGTGCAAATTGTCTTTTTTTGGGTACACGTTAAGCTTGTTCTCCCGAAATTTCAAGCCGCGCCTTGTTATGCCGAAATTTCAAGCTAGCGTCTCTATCTATCGTGCTGCGAAACTCCCGCCTCTTCAACCCGCGCCTTGTTACCCCGAAATATTTAAGATATATCTTTGTCTCGTTGTGCTCCGACAACTCCCTCCATCTCAACCCGCGCCTTGCTATTCCAAAATTACAACGCGCACGAAAACTCCCACCTCCTGTGAAATCCCAACACGCGAAATTCCCGTGGTACCCCTGAACCGAAAGAACCGCCTCAAATCGGTGGGGGTACTTTGTAACTTACCCCACATTTCGGACAAGCGCGTCCCTAAGCCATGGTTCCCCACTCCCATCCTATCCGCCCACCCATTCATACATCAAGGCCGCGAAAACCTGCGACGAAGCCCCACACCCTCCTCCGTCCGCCACCCAGCCAGAGCCTCTTCCCCGACGACGTCGTCCACATCAACACCTCGATGTCCCTCATCCACCGTATCGGATGAGGATCCATCGTCGATCTCGTCGTCCTGCCGGTTCAGCCACCCGTCCTCCACCTCCAAGGAGCTGCCCCGACGTTCCCTCGTCTTTTGCCCACCTCCATTCCCACACGCCGTCTTCACCTGCACCACCGGAAGAGCATCATCATCACCGTTTCCTCGGATGAAGCTGTGGCCTAATCGGCGCCACCAAAGAGGTTGTACACTAATCGCCACATTTTCTTCTTGATTCGATCTCACGGTGCTGCCGGTGCTCAGTCCCGAGCCGACACAGCGCGGCTCCATCCACGGCGGCGGCGGCGGCCACTTCCTGCACGGCGTCGCTCCCTCAGCGGCGACGTCCACATCAGTAGAAGCTGCTGCTGCTTTAGCTCTCACTCACGTTGCTGCTCTGCTCTTGCTCTTGCTCCCCTGCCTGGTTGCTCTTGCTATTGCTCTTGCTCGCACTGCTGCTCTCGCTCTTGCTCTTGCTTGTGATGCTGCTCCAATTTAGCTACACTTCAGTCGACTAAATCGACTTTTGGGTCAGTTGATTTTTAGGTGGTGGGGGGGCTCACCGGAGTGAAGGAAGAACCAGCCGCAGCAGGGAGGGAGGCTCGCCGAAGAGGTACCCCACTATCTATCTTAGGGTTCAGGGTGGGGGCGGTGGTCGCCGGCGGTGGTGGGGCGGTGACGTGGGGATCGCCGGAGAAAAAGCTCGGCACGGGGGGGGGCTAGAGGGATGGCCGGGGCGGCGGCGGACCGGCGGTGGGGAGTGTTTTCGGGGCGGGCGGGGCGGCGCACCGCCGGCCGCGGGCGGCGGGGGGCTGTTTGGCCGGTGGTGGCTGGCGGCTCAGGGGGGTGGAGGTTGAAGATGAACTGCAGGCCCTTGATTTTGTATCCAACGGCTGCAAAATCGACTGACCAGAGATGAAAAAGTCAGTCGACTGACTTGTAGCCTCACCTCTAGTGCGTTCAGTTTCGACAGTAAAATTCAGTTTCGACAGCAAAATTCAGTTTCGACAGTTAAGTTCAGTTTCGACAGTTAAATTCAGTTTCGACAGTTAAGTTCAGAGATGAGCGGCTGATGTATTTTACATCTAGCACTTTGTGGTTATGTATTTTACGTCATCTATTGGAGATGCTATTAGAATTCCACTCAGGTTAATGTTGTCTCTCTTGTCCTGCTTCAGCCTCGGCGTCGTACAACTCACCGGAGCTGCTCCAACGACGAAACCCTCCATCACAGCGGAGCAGTACCTCGGGCTCCATCTCCAGACGCCTAAGATCTTCTTCCCCTCCTCCGACAGCCAAGTCAGCCGGAGCATCCTCACCGGCCAACCCAATCACGCTGAGATCGACATGGCTTCGCCAAAGAGGTTGTACACTTGTTGCATCTCTTTTTTACTCTACATGTTATATATATTGTCCACTGAGCACACGTAGTAACGTGAAATACGATTATTTTATCCTACTATATGACAAGCAGTGAGGTACCAGGCAACTTAGCTATCCGTGATGGACTCTCTTGAACGCCATCATTATTTATCTCTGCGTGTTTGAGCTGTGCATTTGTCGATGGGCCTGGGAGTTGAGCTAGTAGGGCAGTGGCCTGGGTCCAAAGTAATAGAAGTAGCACAAAAACATTTTTTAGTGTAGGATTTTCCTTGCTCAAGCCTGCCTACTAGAATCGCCAGTGCTTGAAAGGAAAAGTGAATGAAAAACATAGGAATTGGAAAGTTTCCTATGGTACTACTTTTCATGAATTTGGTGCAAAGGAATGGAGCAAAGGAAAACTGTAGGATTTGTTCCTTTAGTGTCTCCTTGAAAGAAAAACCGTAGGAATTCTAATTTCCACTTGTCCTCCTTTTCATATTCCTATTCATGAAGCACAAGACTAAGAGATAGTAGCATAATAGCATTATAACCGTACATTTTCTTGTGGTTTGACTTAATCTCACCATGCTTCTTTGCATCCTGTGATCTTCCAATTCTTGTGAATCAAACACCCAGATTGGCAGAAATCCTGTGTTTTTAAATTCTCTGTTTTGCACGTGCATTCCTATCCTATTCCTGTCTATTTCCTATCCCTGCATTGTTAGAATCCTCAAATTCAAACAAGCCCTTACACAATTACTTCTGTTACAGATATGTGTCAAAGAAAACCTTGTGTGGTTTGTCCTGCTCCTGCGGTGCTGTGTTCCACCCCAGCTCAGCTGCTCCAACGACGGAAGGGTTCACCACAGCAGGGATCCGCTCTCCAGACTGTCTTTCGCCGCCTCAGATCTTCTTCCCCGCCGCCGGCAGCCACGACAACTGCATTACCATCATCAACTGAGCAGATGACCTTGATGACTACACGGGTCCGCAAGAGAGGTCGCACTCTTCCGTGTCTGCTTACGTTATGCATCGCTTAATATGATGACATGCTACATTATCGTCGTGTTCACCTATTAGACTCCGAGTCAGGTCCAAACTAATGCTGAAACTTGAGTTTTTAAATGGTTGTGGGGTACATATTGGGGCAGCAATCAGTACTATGTGTCTACTATCTGGTTAATCTCGGGTGTCTACTATGAGTTTCATGTTGGGTGCAAACAAACATTAAAGGAGCCATTATCTGTATTTTTTAACTAAAGCTATTATCTGCCTGCTATCATTGGTTTTGGGTCTATCCACAGTTTGCTACCATCACTCTGGATTTGTGCATGCACTCCTTACATAATCTCACTATGTTTTATTCCTATGCATGCCAGTTATTGTACACAATGGAACTGATCATGTAGAGCAAAAGAGACGAGCCTTGCGTGGCAATAAAATTTCATGCAGACGTCGCTCCATGGTGGGCGCAAAGGCAGCCCCCCTCCACCCATTTCGGATCGTAATCAAGAGGAAGATAACTGTTCTGAGGGGGATTCAGAAGGAGAAGACCACTCCTATTTACCCCATGAGGTCTTCGCTCTAACTTGGCATGCTGATGTTGGTAATATCATGCATATGGTGCCTTGCATTGCTTACTGTATACATCAAAGATGTCATCTGCTTAGTTTAGACATGCTTTGTGTCAATGCCATCTGTTTAGTTTCTTTATCGTATATGTGAATCATGCAATGCCATCTTGTTTAGCCAGGCATCATATATGTGAATTTTGCAATGCCACCCTGGTTAGCCAGTCATCTTATATGTGAATTATATCATGCCATCATTTTTTATTACGTGTTAAATTTGTCAACAATTTTAGTACATTCAATTACTCTTCCTGTGCATCAGCCATTCGGCACGGTCATGGAAAAATCTGGAGTGGAAACAAGGTCTTCAGAGCAGACAATGCTATCTGACGAAGCGCATGTCTTGCTGGTTACAGATAGCTCCTCAGAGGAGGATTCAGAGACAGATGACCAGTCCTATCCCCCCCCCGAGGTGCATGCTCTAACTTGGCAGGGTTATGTTGCTCATATCGTGCGTATGGTATCTTGCATTGCTATGTCATTTGCTTAGTTTAGACATGCTTTGTGTGAATGCCACCTGTTTAGTGTCTAATTACCATATATGTGAATTATGCAATGCCATCTTGTTGCAAGACATTATATATGTGAATTATGCAATGTTATCTTGTTGCAAGGCATTATATATGTGAATTATGCAATGCCATGCTGTTTAGGCAAGCGTCATATATGTGAATTATATCATGCCGTCCTTTTTTTGTATTTCTCATTGCTTTTGTCGACAATGTTTGTATATTCAACTGCTCTTCCTGTGCATCAGCCATTTGAATTGGTGATGGAGAAATCTGGAGTGAAAACAAGGTCTTCAGAGCAGACAATGCTACCTGCTGAAGCAGATATCTTGCTGGTTACAGATAGCTCTTCAGAGGAGGATTCAGAGGCAGATGACCAGTCCTATTATCCCCCTGAGGTGTATGCTCAAACTTGGCAGGGTTATATTACTCATATCATGCATATGTTGTATTGCAATGCTTAGTTTTTACATCATATACACAATATTGAATGCCATCTCCTTAGTTGACACATCATATATGCGATTGCCCTCTGCTCACTTCCTTAGTATATAAATCATATATTTGAATTATATCATGCCATGATGTTTACATAGACAGCATGTATCTGAATTATGGCATGCCAACCCATTTTCTAAAGACATAATATAGTTATATCATCTCATCCTGTTTACATAGTCATCATATTTTAAATTATGTCATTCTATCCGTGAATTATATCATGCCATCATGTTTCCATCGACGGCATGTTTGTGATTTATGGCATGCCAACCACTTTAATAGACACATCGTATAGTTATATCATGTCATCCTGTTTACATAGTCATCATATTTTGAAGTATGTCATTCTATCCTGTTTAGTTAGCCATCATACATGTGAAATTGTGTCATGCTATCCTGTTTAATTAGCCATCATATATGTGAAATTATGTCCTGCTATTATGTTTGGTTAGACAACATAAATGTGAATTATTTCATGCCCTGTTTTCTTCCCTACTATCCATTGCACATGTCTATCTTACAATGTCTGTACATTCAATTACTTTTCTTGTTTATCAGCCATTTCAATTGGAGGGGGTGATGGCAGTATCTGTGGGAGTAAAAACACTATCTTCAGAAAAGATCGTGCTACCTGTCGATGCAGATAGAACCACGGTTGTACTTGCCCAAGAACCAGCCCCACCACACATAACCCAGACTCACGCAGATTGTACCCCTACCCAGTTGGACAGAGAACCAGCTACACCCCTTCTAACCCCAACCCCAGCAGATAGTAACCCAGTTCCCGTTGACACAGCACCGTCTCCACCATAGAGCACCCAAACACGAGCAGTTAGTAAGGCAACTGCAGTGCCCAAAGCACGAGGACCACCACTCCGAACCCCAAGTCAACGCTTAAAGCAGAAGAAGAATTGTTCTCAGGTCAGGTTCCGTAGCTATGGTTCATACTACTTTGCTCTTGCATCACTGTATTTACTCATACCAACTAATTTCAAATTTGAAGGATGCAATTGAAACTCCAATGGCGCAACAGGTATGTTTTAAACCTGTTTCTTTAACGTGTTTGCTGTTGTAACTTGCTCTATGTTGATTTCAGTTTCAATTGAATAAACAGTTATGTTCTCATGCCATGCACATTACAAGTGTTGTTATTGTTGTGTAGTTTCCCACACTTATATTCTGTCTATGCTGCTTTGTCTTAAATAGATATGATTCGAACTGTATCTATCTTGATTTGGCAACATAAACTAGAATGATATAGACCATACAGTGACCATACTACATAGATATATGTTTGTTTCATGTTGTTATCCTGTCCACCTTACTACTGAACTGGTTTACCAAAATGAGTTTCATATACTACATTGTAAACCTGTGATGTGTTTGTTTGTTTCTCTTTTAGAACGCGGATAAAATATTGGAGAAGAGTACCCCGTTATGCAATGGTAAAGGAAGTAATGCAGATAAGGTTCAAGATAGTGAGACATCCCTGTTGGTCTCCAAGAAAGCTGATAAAAACTATATTGAAGACACTGAGACAACCCCAAAGTCCTGTCTTGATGTAGTGTTCGAGTTACTGGCTACTACTGCTGGCACCAGCTCTTCGAACTCGTTGCCTGAATCAGTTCGGCTTCTTGAGTCTCAACTTCAAGTTGAAAGACATCGATCAGATGTTATGCGACAGGAAGCCGAAGGACTGAGGAAGTCCCTGCAGAATTCAGATGCATACTTTCTGGTGCAACAGCAAGTGCTGGAGGATTTAAGCGCCAAACAAGAGAAAGTTAATAAGCTTGCTAAGCATCTTGCCAGCATTATGGGTACCCAGGATATTGTTTCTTGAGCTCTTCTGAAGTGGTTTCAGTTCTGGACTTGTTTTGCTGCGGCGTTTATATGCTGTTGTGTTCCCTATATTTGCACTGGTGGCGAACTTTGATGCCCAGTGGATGTAATATGTGTAATAGCCGTGATAGCCTAGCGTAAGTTGCTTGCTTATTTATTTCCTTATTGTCTTGTTTATTTCTTTTCTTGTAGTCAGTGCAGTTCTTTTTCCGCGGTTTGCTAGTGTCCGCAATAAACTATTTTTTAAAACTAGGCCACAATAACCATGGGCTACATATTTACTGTAGTTACCATTTCCCTCCTACGGGCCGTAGAAACAATGGGCCTTCTACGGGTCGTAGAAACAATGGGCCTTATACGGGTCGTAGACACAATGGGCCTTCTACGGGCCGTATCATCAATGGGCCTTCTACGGGCCGTATGATCGGTTGGCCAAACATGGGCCAATAACAGACCGCATTATGGCCGTAAACGGGCTAGAGTTGGAATCGTCCGTTCATGGGCCGACCATAACGGGACGTCGTTAATCAGCTGTATTTGATGACGCTATGAAAACGGCCCAATGTATTAACGGGCCACAAATGGGCTGACTGTAACCTCGGGCTGAATTTGGCCCACAAGCAGAAAATGACAGTAACAGGCCGTAAGTAAACGAATGCTGGAAATGAGCCCAAGAATAAATGGGCTCTGAGAAGGCCGAAAGATAACATGGGCTGGAAATGGCCCAATGGAATAATGGGTCGTTAATGGGTATAAAGTGATACACTGTTCATTACGGGCCAGTTTCACCACGGGACGTTAATGGGTATAAAAGCGATACACTGTTCATTACGGGCCAGTTTCACCACGGGCCGTTAATGGGCCAAGAGTTACAAAGGGCCTCATATGGGTCAAAAGATGTCATGGGCCATACATGGGCCAGAAGTGAAAACGGGTTGGAATCATATTGGATGGCCCAGATGACGCTACTAGGCCTAATTCGGATAGGGCGTAACAGGCCCTGGGTTAGCGGGTTGTAAATGGGCTATATGCGAATAGGCCGTTAACAGGATTTCCATGGGCCGGCCCGCCACCTTTTGACCAAGTCAAACGGGGCGGCCTATTCACAGGAATGGGCCTCTGTTGGGCCGTGCCATGTGTCGACGTATCATAGGCGCCTTCTGTCCAATGAGTGGACGACATCTGTCCCAACGGTGAGCCGACACGTGTTTCCTCCAGCCAATGATGATTTTACACGTGGAAAATCCCCATTGGTCGAGGCTTTTAACGGCTTATCGGATCCAAAACCGGACCCGATAGCTTAACGGCATTCCGTTACGGTGGATGCCACGTGTCGGTCCCCCTTGACGAAAGCACTTTTGTGACGCGCGATTTATTGTCATGGAAGTGGACCCTTCCATGATGATAATTTTGGTAATGTCATGGAACACTTCTACGACAGCACATGTATGACTATCTTGATTCTGTCATAAAATCATCATGGATGTACATGCATGACAGAAAATGTGACCTACTGTGACAAACACGTATCATCACGGAAGTGTATTTTTTTGTAGTGAAGAGTACTAGTATAGTGTATGCTTCTGGCAATCTGACACCGAATTAACTGTTGTACGTCCACCGCCTAAGCGAGGGAGAGCTTGCATTAGTCAAAAGTTTCTCCTTGTCCTGCGAGCCACCGCGCGCAAGCTTCTCCCGTCCTGCAAGCTTCTCCTCGTTCGACAAGTTGACAGGTGATACGTCTCCAACGTATCTATAATTTTTTATTGTTCCATGCTATTATATTACCCGTTTTGGATGTTTATGTGCTTTACTTTACACATTTATATCATTTTCGGGACTAACCTACTAATCGGAGGCCCAGCCCGAATTGCTGTTTTTTTGCCTATTTCAGTGTTTCGAAGAAAAGGAATATCAAACGGAGTCCAAACGGAATGAAACCTTCGGGAGCATGATTTTTGGAACAAACATGATCCAGAGGACTTGGAGTGGAAGTCACGCAACAATTAAGGCGGCCACGAGGGTGGAGGATGCCTCCCCTACTGGGAGCGCCCCCCTATCTCGTGGGCCCCTCAGGAGTCCACCGACCTACTTCTTCCTCCTATATATACCCATGTACCCCGAAAACATCAGGGGAGCCAACGAAAAACTATTTCCACCGCCATAACCTTCTGTATCCGCGAGATCCCATCTTGGAGCCTTCGTCGGCGCTCCGCCGGAGGGGGAAAAGACCATGGAGGGCTTCTACATCAACATCATAGCCTCTCCGATGAGTTGTGAGTAGTTTACCACAGACCTTCGGGTCCATAGTTATTAGCTAGATGGCTTCTTCTCTCTCTTTGGATCTCAATACCATGTTCTCCTTGATCTTCTTGGAGATCTATTTGATGTAACTCTTTTTGCGGTGTGTTTGTCGAGATTCGATGAATTGTGGGTTTATAATCAAGTTTATCTATGAGAAATATTTGAATCTCCTCTGAATTCTTTTATGTGTGATTAAGTTATCTTTGCAAGTCTCTTCGAATTATCAGTTTGGTTTGGACTACTAGATTGATCTTTCTTGCAATGGGAGAAGTGCTTAGCTTTGGGTTCAATCTTGCGGTGTCCTTTCCCAGTGATAGCAGGAGCAGCAAGGCACGTATTGTATTGTTGCCATCGAGGATAAAAATATGGGGTTTATATCATATTGCATGAGTTTATCCCTCCACATCATGTCATCATTCTTAATGCGTTACTCTGTTCTTTATGAACTTAATACTCTAGATGCATGCTGGATAGCGGTCGATGTGTGGAGTAATAGTAGTAGATGCAGGCAGGAGTCGGTCTACTTGTCGCAGACGTGATGCCTATATACATGATCATGCCTAGATAATCTCATAATTATTCACTTTTCTATCAATTGCTCGATAGTAATTTGTTCACCCACCGTAATACTTATGCTATCTTGAGAGAAGCCACTAGTGAAACTATGGCCCTCGGGTCTATCTCTTATCATTTAAGCTTTCAATCTACTTTTATTTGCATCTTTACTTTTCCTATCTATATCATAAAAATACCAAAAATATTTACCATATCATATTATCTCTATCAGATCTCACTTTTGCAAGTGGCCGTGAAGGGATTGACAACCCCTTTATTGCATTGGTTGCGATGTCTTGTTTGTTTGTGTAGGTGCGTGGGACTTTTGAGGAGCCTCCTACTGGATTGATACATTGGTTCTCAAAAACTGAGGGAAATACATACGCTACTATTGCTGCATCACCCTTTCCTCTTCAAGGAAAACCAACGCAAGCTCAAGACGTAGCAAGAAGGATTTCTGGCGTCGTTGCCAGGGAGGTCTTCGCTCAAGTCAAGACATACCAAGTACCCATCACAAACTCATCTCCCTCGCATTTACATTATTTTCCATTTGCCTCTCATTTTCCTCTCCCCCACTTCACCCTTGCCGTTTTATTCACCCTCTCTTTCCCAATCTCCTCTCTCTCTTTCGCTTGCCTTTTTGTTTGCTTGTGTGTTGGATTGCTTGTCGCGATGGCGCAACATAACACCAAATTGTGTGATTTCTCCAATACCAATAATAATGATTTCCTTAGTACTCCGATTGCTCCTCTTAATGATGTTGAGTCTTGTGAAATCAATACTGCTTTGCTGAATCTGGTTATGAAAGATCAATTCTCCGGCCTTCCTAGTGAAGATGTCGCTACCCATCTAAACAACTTTGTTGATTTGTGTGAGATGCAAAAGAAGAAAGATATGGATAATGATATTGTTAAATTGAAGTTATTTCCGTTTTCACTTAGAGATTGTGCTAAAATTTGGTTTTCGTCTTTGCCTAAGAATAGTATTGATTCATGGAATAAGTGCAAAGATGCTTTTATCTCTAAGTATTTTCCTCCCGCTAAGATCATCACTCTTAGGAACGATATTATGAATTTTAAACAACTTGATCATGAGCATGTTGCCCAAACTTGGGAAAGAATGAAATTGATGATTCGCAATTGCCCTACTCATGGTTTGAATTTGTGGATGATTATACAAAAAATTATGCCGGTTTGAACTTTTCTTCTAGAAATCTTTTAGATTCGGCCACGGGAGGCACGTTTATAGAAATCACTTTAGGAGAAGCTACAAAACTCCTTGATAATATTATGGCTAATTATTCTCAATGGCACACCAAAAGATCTACTAGTAAAAAAGTGCATGCTATAGAAGAAATTGATGTTTTGAGTGGAAAGATGGATGAACTTATGAAATTGTTTGCTACTAAGAGTGCTTCTATTGATCCCAATGATATGCCTTTGTCTACTTTGATTGAGAATAATAATGAATCTATGGATGTGAATTTTGTTGGTAGGAATAATTTTGGTAACAATGCTTATAGAGGAAACTTTAATCCTAGACCGTTCCCTAGTAATTCCTCTAATAGTTATGGAAATTCATAAAATAATTCTTATGGTAATTTGAATAAGATGCCCTCTTATTTTGAGAATAGCGTGAAAGAATTTATGATCTCTCAAAAGAATTTTAATGCCATGCTTGAAGAAAAATTGCTTAAAGTTGATGATTTGGCTAGGAACATTGACAGACTTTCGCTTGATGTTGATTCTCTGAAACTTAGATCTACTCCTCCTAAGCATGATATCAATGAGTCTCTCAAAGCTATGAGAATTTCCATTGACGAGTGCAAAGAAAAAACTGCTAGATTGCGTGCTAAGAAAGATTGCTTTGTAAAAGCGTGTTCTTCTAGTTTCCATGAAAATAATGATGAAGATCTTAAAGTTATTGATGTGTACCCTATTAGATATTTGTTTTACAATATGAATCTTAATAATGATGGGACTAGAGATGAGTCAACTTTAGTTAAAAGGCGTCCCAATTATTCGGAGTTTTTAGATCTTGATGCTAAATTTGGTAAAAGTGAGATTGGAGAGGTCAAGACTTTAAATAGCATTGAACCCACTATCTTGGATGTCAAGGAATTTAATTATGATAATTGTTCTTTAGAAAGTTGTATTTCCTTGTTGCAATCCGTGTTGAATTCTCCTCATGCTTATAGTCAAAATAAAGCTTTTACCAAACATATTGTTGATGCCTTGATGCAATCTTTTGATGAAAAACTTAATTTGGAAGTTTCTATACCTACAAAACTTAACGATGAGTGGGAACCTACTATAAAGATTAAAATTAAAGATCATGAGTGTTATGCTTTATGTGATTTGGGTGCTAGTGTTTCCACGATTCCGAAAACTTTATGTGATATTCTAGGTTTCCATGATCTTGATGATTGCTCTTTAAATTTTCATCTTGCGGATTCCACCATTAAAAAGCCAATGGGAAGGATCAATGATGTTCTCATTGTTGCAAATAGAAATTTGGTGCCCGTAGATTTTATCGTTCTTGATATAGATTGCAATCTTTCATGTCCTATTATTCTTGTAGACCTTTCCTTAGAACGATTGGTGCGATTATTGATATGAAGGAAGGGAATATTAGATTCCAATTTCCATTAAGGAAAGGCGTGGAGCACTTTCCAAGAAAGAAAGTTAAATTACCTTATGAATCTATCATGCAAGCTACTTATGAATTGAGTGCCAAAGATGGCACTACCTAGATCTATCCTCGCTTTTATGCCTAGCTAGAGGCGTTAAACGATAGCGATAGTTGGGAGGCAACCCAATTTTATTTTTGTTTTTTGTTTTTGCTTCTGTTTAGTAATATATTTTGCATCTAACTTCTGTTTATATGTGTTTTTATGTTTTAATTAGTGTTTGTGCCAAGTAGAACCTATAGGATAACCTATGGTGATAGTTAATTTGATTCTGCTGAAAAACAGAAACTTTGCACGCACGAAAATAATTTTAGTAATTCACAGAAACGTGATTTTGTGTTGATTATTTTTGCTGTAGATCAATAGACAAATTTCCCAGGACTTCCTATTTTGGTAGGAGTTTTAGAGTTCCATAAGTATTCGAGAGTTACAGATTTCTACAGACTGTTCTGTTTTTGACAGATTCTGCCTTTCGTGTGTTGTTTGCTAATTTTGATGCATCTATGGCTAGTATGTAAGGGTATGAAACATAGAGAACTTGGAATGCAGTAGGTTTAACACCAATATAAATAAAGAATGAGTTCATTACAGTACCTTATGTGGTGGTTTTGCTTTCTTTCACTAACGGAGCTTATGAGATTTCCTGTTGAGTTTTGTGTTGTGAAGTTTTCAAGTTTTGGGTAAAGATTTGATGGACTATGGAATAAGGAGTGGCAAGAGCCTAAGCTAGGGGATGCCCATGGAACCCCAAGATATTCAAGAATAGCCAAAAGCCTAAGCTTGGGGATGCCCCCAGAAGGCATCCCCTCTTTCGTCTTCATTCATCGGTAACTTTACTTGGAGCTATATTTTTATTTGCCACATGATATGTGTTTTGCTTGGAGCGTCTTGTATGATATTATTATTTGATTTTTAGTTTACCACAATCATCCTTGCTGTACACACCTTTTGGGAATAAGCCCACTCGATTGAAATTTATTAGAATACTCTATGTGCTTCACTTATATCTTTTGAGCTTGATAGTTTTTGCTCTAAGTGCTTCACCTATATCTTTTAGAGCACGGCGGTGGCTTAATTTTGCAGAAATTGTTAGTCTCTCATGCTTCACTTATATTATTTTGAGAGTCCCTTAGAACAGCATGGTATTTGCTATGGTTATAAAATTGGTCCTAGAATGGTGGGCATCCAAGTTGGGTATAATAAAAACTATCATAGGAAGTGAATTGGATGTTATGATCAATTTGATACTTGATAATTGTTTTGAGATATGTAGGTAGTGATATTAGAGTCATGCTATTTGGGTGATTATGAATTTAAAGAATGCTTGTGTTGAAGTTAGCAAGTCCCATAGCATGCACGTATGGTGAAAGTTGTGTAACAAATTTGAAACATGAGGTGTTCTTAGATTGTGCATCCTTATGAGTCACGGTCGGGGACGAGCGATGGTCTTCTCCTACCAATCTATCCCCCTAGGAGCATGCGCGTAGTGCTTGGTTTTTGATGACTTGTAGATTTTTAAATAAGTATATGAGTTCCTTTTGACTAATGTTGAGTCCATGGATTATACGCACTCTCACCCTTCCATCATTGCTAGCCTCTTCGGTACCGTGCATTGCCCTTTCTCACCTTGAGAGTTGGTGCAAACTTCGACAGTGCATCCAAACCCCGTGATATGATACGCTCTATCACACATAAACCTCCTTATGTCTTCCTCAAAACAGCCACCATACCTACCTATTATGGCATTTCCATAGCCATTCCGAGATATATTGCCATGCAACTTTCCACCGTTCCTTTTATCATCATGACACACATTATCATTGTCATAATGCCTTGCATGATCATGTAGTTGACATTGTATTTGTGGCAAAGCCACCATGCATAATTTTTCATACATGTCACTCTTGATTCATTGCCCATCTCGGTACACCGCCGGAGGCATTCATATAGAGTCATATCCTGTTCTAGTATTGAGTTGTAATTCATGAGTTGTAAATAAATAGAAGTGTGATGATCATCATTATTAGAGCATTGTCCCCAAATAAAAAAAGAAAGGCCAAATAAAAAAAGGAAAGGCCAAATAAAAAAAGGAAATGCCAAATAAAAAAAGGAAGGCCCCCCAAAAAAGGGGGCAATGTTACTATCTCTTTTTCCACACTTGTGCTTCAAAGTAGCACCATGTTCTTCATATAGCGAGTCTCATATGTTGTCACTTTAATATACTAGTGGGAATTTTTCATTATAGAACTTGGCTTGTATATTTCTACGATGGGCTTCCTCAAAATGCCCTAGGTCTTCATGAGCAAGCAAGTTGGATGCACACCCACTAGTTTCTTTTTGTTGAGCTTTCATACATTTATAGCTCTAAGTGCATCCGTTGCATGGCAATCCCTACTCCTCATATTGACATCAATTGATGGGCATCTCCATAGCCCATTGATTATCCTCATCAATGTGAGACTTTCTCCTTTTTGTCTTCTCCACACAATCCCCACCATCATATTCTATTCCACCCATAGTGATATATCCATGGCCCACGCTCATGTATTGCGTGAAAGTTGAAAAAGTTTGAGATTGTTTAAGTACGAAACAATTGCTTGGCTTATTATCGGGGATGTATAAGATGGGAGCATTTTTGTGTGACGAAAATGAAGCATAGCCTAACTATATGATTTTGTAGGGATGAACTTTCTTTAGCCATGTTATTTTGAGAAGACATGATTGCTTGATTAGTATGCTTGAAGTGTTACTATTTCTTATGTCAATATGAACTTTTATTTTGAATCATTTGGATCTGAACATTCATGCCACAATAAAGAAAATTACATTGAGAATTATGCTAGGTAGCATTCCACATCAAAATTTCGGTTTTTATCATTTACCTACTCGAGGATGAGCAGGAATTAAGCTTGGGGATGCTTGATACGTCTCCAACGTATCTATAATTTTTGATTGTTCCATGCTATTATATTACCCGTTTTGGATGTTTATGGGCTTTACTTTACACATTTATACCATTTTTGGGACTAACCTACTAACTGGAGGCCCAGCCCGAATTGTTGTTTTTTTTCCTATTTCAGTGTTTCGAAGAAAAGGAATATCAAACGGAGTCCAAACGGAATGAAACCTTCGGGAGCGTGATTTTTGGAACAAACGTGATTTAGAGGACTTGGAGTGGAAGTCATGCAACAATCAAGGCGGCCACGAGGGTGGAGGGCGCGCCCCCCTATCTCATGGGCCCCTCGGGAGTCCACCTACCTACGTCTTCCTCCTATATATAGCCATGTACCCCGAAAACATCAGGGGAGCCAACAAAAAACTATTTCCACCATCGTAACCTTCTGTATCCGCGAGATCCCATCTTGGAGCCTTCTTCGGTGCTCCGCGGGATGGGGAATTGACCAGGGAGGGCTTCTACATCAACACCATAGCCTCTTCGATGAGTTGTGAGTAGTTTACCACAGACCTTCGGGTCCATAGTTATTAGCTAGATGGCTTCTTCTCTCTCTTTGGATCTCAATACCATGCTCTCCTTGATCTTCTTGGAGATCTATTCGATGTAACTCTTTTTGCGGTGTGTTTGTCGAGATCCGATGAATTGTGGGTTTATGATCAAGTTTATGTATGAGAAATATTTGAATCTCCTCTAAATTCTTTTATGTGTGATTAAGTTATCTTTGCAAGTCTCTTCGAATTATCGGTTTGGTTTGGCCTACTAGATTGATCTTTCTTGCAATGGGAGAAGTGCTTAGCTTTGGGTTCAATCTTGCGGTGTCCTTTTCCAGTGACAGCAGGGGCAGCAAGGCACGTATTGTATTGTTGCCATCGAGGATAAAAAGATGGGGTTTATATCATATTGCATGAGTTTATCCCTCTACATCATGTCATCTTTCTTAATGCGTTACTCTGTTCTTTATGAACTTAATACTCTAGATGCATGCTGGATAACGGTCGATGCGTGGAGTAATAGTAGTAGATACAGGCAGGAGTCGGTCTACTTGTCTCGGACGTGATGCCTATATACATGATCATGCCTAGATAATCTCATAATTATTCGCTTTTCTATCAATTGCTCGACAGTAATTTGTTCACCCACCGTAATACTTATGCTATCTTGAGAGAAGCCACTAGTGAAACCTATGGCCCTCGGGTCTATCTCTTATCATTTAAGCTTTCAATCTACTTTTTGCATCTTTACTTTTCCTATCTATATCATAAAAATACCAAAAATATTTACGTTATCATATTATCTTTATCAGATCTCACTTTTGCAAGTGGCCGTGAAGGGATTGACAACCCCTTTATTGCGTTGGTTGCGAGTTCTTGTTTGTTTGTGTAGGTGCGTGGGACTTTTGAGGAGCCTCCTACTGGATTGATACCTTGGTTCTCAAAAACTGAGGGAAATACTTACGCTACTATTGTTGCATCACCCTTTCCTCTTCAAGGAAAACCAACGCAAGCTCAAGACGTAGCAACGGGACACAACAAAGTAATGCTAGTCCATACTGCCTCCTTTCCGGTTAATATGGCTTAATTTCAAACGAGATAAATACATTGTCTATCACTATATATTTGTAAAAATACGGTTAGTGGACTTCATAATACGCTCATTGTGCTCAATATATACATTGTCTATCACTATACATTGTTTATACGGTCACTAGCTCACCCTGGATGAGTATGTGTATGCATGCACGTGTAGGTTGAGTACTTGAGCATGAACGTGTGTGTTCCGTCGTGTGCTCGAACATGCATGCATTAGGGCATCGCACGCGTTTTTGCATCCATGTGTATGTGTGACTGTTGCATGCATGCACGAGGTTGTAGTCCCTTACATTCACATGTTCATAAGTCAATGCTTTGTCAAAACGTTCCATGCAAGGTTTAATCATTTGTTGTTCACGCATGCATTCCCGATATTAATACATTGGTAAAGACAATTTTCTTGAGGAAAATGAGCCCATGAATTGAGTACAAAGGGGACCAATAAGCCAGGACGGAGGGAGTTCCAGTAGTGAACCGAAAGGAGGGAGTAGGTACTAGTAGTACAGTACAACATAACAACGTGTAGTTACAAAATTCCTCTATGCGCATCCTATTTACATGTCATGCAAGAAAATAGAGATAAGTACAAGTGAGACTCAGGAACGGTCATACGCGTAGGGGAGAGTACGTGTAGGGGCCACTAAGGAGCTGTCAAATCACACAGTAAGTTAGTCGAAAGAAGCAACCATCATTTCACTCTTCAATGACACGTACGCAATATAAAATGGTTGATATGGAGAGAAAAATAAAACCACTATATATACACTAGCAGGAGCCTAAGCTACAAGCCTGCTTGCTTGGGTTGCTCTCTTCACAAGCGTAGAACGACGGTGGCCACACCGCTGGTCACATATCCGGTCTGATCCCGCCGCTGGGGGAAGGGAACAATGTTCTACGTAGAC
This sequence comes from Triticum aestivum, assembly GCF_018294505.1. Classification (NCBI taxonomy): domain Eukaryota; kingdom Viridiplantae; phylum Streptophyta; class Magnoliopsida; order Poales; family Poaceae; genus Triticum; species Triticum aestivum. The sequence goes on along the minus strand of NC_057810.1, from coordinate 294,808,639 downwards.
GCGGTCGACATCGGTGAGGGAGAAAACCCACAGTCGGTGCATCCCAATCGGAGGTCCCCGTGGTATGGGCTAATGCCGCATCCCAACTGCCCTTCTAGCTACAGCCCGACGTCCCAGATAGTATATCTTCCTTTTGGAGCCGGCTTGCTCCACTGTCGCAGCTCCCCACATAGCTCCATCTCCATGTCGATCTTTCTCTACTTCTATCGGCTTATATTTGTGATGAGTTTATGTCCCATGAACTAGTGCCAGTACTATTATTCTAATCACACTTCTTCAATATCTTTGCCATCAGGGATGCTCAGCTCGATTTTAGTGGAATTGCACAAAAGCATCGTATGATTCGAGGGTCCCAGCCTTCTTTCCTTCGACAGGTTCTACCTAGCCAGGAAATTAAATCCTGTTTATGGTTTAGGGTTTAAATCGTAGTGACCCCGTCAGTAGTTTTTCTTTTGTACATGCTCTCACAACTTTTGTCTTTAGTTGTGAAGTAAATATTGGCTATGATCTGTGAATCATTGAGATGCATCAGCATGCGTGTTAGTTTTCCTTTGTATTTGATGGAATGTTGTAATGGGACAACCTTGGAGTAGGAATGAAAATGGAGTGGAAAGTTTCTGTTTTTCCGGAGAAAAAAGGGAAACGGAGAGAAACCAACGTTTCATTTTGTTGGATCATGCCATCGAGCAAAACCAACGTTCAAATCACGTCTGTCGCGTTCGTGTCTCACCCTCCTCCACGGCTCGACCCCACACGGTCGCTCAGCATGCCACTCACCGCAAACCGAGTATACGATAACTTTCCCGCTTGCTAGTCGATGGATCGCGCCATGGAGTACTAGCACTACTGGAAGAGATTGACGAGTTGGGAGAGGACAACTAGCTATAGCATGGACTCCCAAGAACTTTTTACATGCATGTTGTGTCCGGCTATTGCGACCTTTGAACGCGGAGCAGTCGCATGCACCGGGAAGCGGCACGGCCGACGCTCTCTTGGCCGACGCGCCACTTCAATGCTGGCGCCAGTGAGAGATCGCGTCCGCTCTGGTCGAGCATGAATGCGACACTGACCGTTTCAGGCGGGAAGCACGCGCGGGTGATGAAGAGGGTATGGGTTGGTCAGGAGCAGGCGTGGCAGTGGTACGGACGCCCGCAAATAAGAGATGTTGTACGTTAATATTGTTGCGTATATAATTAACAACGTAAATAATGTGCCAGTTGGACAAATATGATTGGAGATGGAGATGGAGATGGAATTTTACATAAACACGGATATGCATGTCTATGTCTATGTGTGTGTGCGTGACGACTCTCGCGACCTGGAAGCGGGGGCGTGTTTTTGATCGAGTTTTCTTTCTTGGTACGTTCAAAAATTGTCTACCGGTTTTCGTTTCTTTTTTCTGGGAACGCGCGTATTCTATTTAAAACCACTGCTATGGAGAGATTTTTTTACTCCATTGTATATATAGCCTCTTGTTTGATAGGGTTTCTTGCGTCACACTCTCTCACCCTCTCCATATCAAAACAAGATGGCAGTGTCCACTCTATCTCTCTCGTCCGCTGCGGGAGGTGAGGAGGTGCAGCGTTGACGTTGTCGCCGTTGGCGATGGAGGAAGCCGATGCGCACCATCCTCTCAGAGCCGGCGCTGGTGCGGACGAAGGTCCTCCACGCCCTTATTCGATGTCGTCGTGTGGGCAGATCCCGCCCGCCCGCCTACCTGAGGTATAACTTCTTGTACTGGTCCAGCTCCCCAGGTCGCTGCATTCGGGTTTTCTTCTATGCGACTACTCCCCAGCTCCCCATGTATAGTAGCTAGGGTTCGTCGGCTGGTCCAACATCACCTACTATTATAGAGGAAATGCCACTCGAAAAGTTGTCCTGAATTATGCCTCGGTGGAGGTATACTTGTTGTTTTGACAAAAAGTACATGGTGGTTGTGCGGTCATTGTCCATATGCTCCTATTACTGCTGCTAATCTAATACTATCACTGGTTAAATGAAGAAATGCTTTTTTTCTCAAGTATCTTGGTTTAGTTCCCATCAAGATAATCATGATGCTTTTGTTTGTTGGTGTACTTTTCATTAATTCTTATTGACAATTGAGATGTCGTTGTTAACCTTGTACCACTGCCAAAACAAAGTAACAACACGATATCCCTTTTTATATTTTTGCAAATAGCGATGCGTATCTCCATACCCGGGCATGTCTTCCTCAGTTTTAGTGGAACTGCACAAAATTGGATGGCCATTGTTGTTCTGCCTCACTGTCCTCTGCCACATGGTTCTTCCTTCCTCGAGCTTGATTAATGAGAAGAAATAAACCACAGTGAGGATTTGTCGAACTTCATAGGTGCCTCACCCAAACTTGATGCCAAATGGATGATGCATCACCACGATGACCTATGATGGTCATGGTTGCGCCTCATGGTTGCATCGACTGGTGAAGCTGATCGATTTTCCACGAAAAACAAGTTGTCTTCCATCAGTGCTCTTTGCTTGTTACCCAAAAAGGTGATATCCTTCATCAGTTCACCTTGGTTGTGTTGGAGACGCAGTCGTCTTTCATGTTGGTGCAATTTTATCGCACAATTGGCTATGAACCAAATGTTTCCTTGAAGAAGGATCGACGTTGGTACTAAGAGCATAAGTTTTGTATTGATTTCTAAGCCTTCTCACAACTTTGTCTTCAGCTCCCCTGTAATTTTATTTGTCCAGCTATTAACTTCGATTAAAAAAATGGTGTGCACTAAAAACCTGGATGGACGTAGTAGCCCTCCATTTTTATTTACTCCGCATATTAGATTCGGCTGAAGTCAAACTTTGTAAAGTTTGACCAAGTTTAGGCCGAACACAACAAACCATAATTATTGAGAGAGGGCAAACTGTACATACTCTCAAACCTTTCCGATAATTGAAATTTAAAATTCTTTATTTGTGCACACTCTCACACGTTTCCGATAATTTGGTGCATGTGTGGTTGTTCACTTAAGGGAGTACCGCACGTGAAGGACAGAAAGTGCGACCAGGACGCGTGCATCGTTAGTTCATCAGAAGTAGTTGTTTTCTTCACTGGTATGTTAAATAAAGAGTTTTGTTTCGTACTTACACAATTTAAAATGATTGTTATGGAGAGAATAAGAAAACCACTCCACTATATATTAGTAGTATACACGAGTACTATATGGACACAGCTTCATTGACTTAGTGCACCTGCCTTTGGGTTTATGATAGGTGGGCCCAAAATGTGGCTGGCCCACCTGTCATACAGCCAAAAGCAGGTGCAGTTAAGGCACCGGAGCTTAGTCTGTACTACAGTATATATGTAGTACTATATAAGCTGGGGCCTCAGCGCTTGTTCGCTAGGGTTTTGCACTCTCCACACTCCCGCCGCACTACATATATATTTACACGCTAGAGGCTCAGCATTCCTTTGCTAGGGTTTGCTATATTCACAGTCTCTCGCCCTCTTCACCAGATCTAAACAAGACTACGTTGGCCTCTGTCTCTCTCTCTCCCCCTCACAGCTGGTGAAGGAGGCGTTTGGATCCCGTCGCACTGGGAAGGGGAGGAGGTGCAGCGTTCACTCTATCGCCTTCGACGAGGGAGGCAATCCACTACCGGCTGCGCTGCTCTCTTTCACCCAACGCCTATGCGGGAGGGCCACCGACCCCTTCTTCCTCGCTGTCGTACATAGTGTGGGCAGATCCGGCCTCTCGCCGCACGCCTTGCCACATCTCGATGACCCTAAGGTATAAGTTTCTTTGAAACCGTCATTGCTCTAGCTGCATGCGGATCTTTTTCAATTTTGTAGTCGAATCTAGGTCTTGGTTCAAAGAGGAAAGAAGGGTGTGGTGGGGTGGAGCATGAATCTAGGACGTGGTTCAATGAGGAAAGGAGGGAGGGAAAGTAGTATAAACTGGCTATCCAGCCGCTTTGTTGGTCGAAAAGGGAAAAAGGGGCTAACCCAATACACACATCTATAAGGAACCGATCTCTTTGTTTAAAAGGGAAAGAAACTGGGGGGTCGGGTAGTTTGTGCAGGACTAGATTTGTTGCCCTCACATACAAAAAAGGTTCAAAGAGAACAAATATGGGACCAATGCAGATATGATGTTTGGCTACATACTTTGCATCACCCATTTATACGTGTGGACGCACATGATGCTGGCATGTCCCATGTCCCATGTCCCATACAACTATTTTGTTGTTGTTAATCTAAGAATGCCGCTGGAAAATTGAAGCAATGCCACTGTTAAAAGTAAATTACAATTTTAACGAATGTTGTTTTAAGAGAATGTCTCTGTTAATATGAATCAATGCAACCATTTTAGAAATGCTACTGTCCTACTTTGTTTTCCATCAAGATAAGTTAGATGCTTCTTTTTGTCGCCATTTGTTTCATCCTCCTTTATTGGCCAATAATTGTTTCCTTTTTGCCTCTGTTAAAACAGGGATATATATTCAACTTTTTTTGTGGGGGTAAAGGGAGTTTTATTGCAAATTCATAGAGTTACAGTCAAGAGGCCACAAATCCTCAATACAAGGTGGAACCGAGCCAAGCCACACAACCATAGCTCGCTCAGATCGGGTATAAATGGCCAACCGATCGGCAACTCTGTTTTGAAACCGACTAATTTTCTGAGGCACAAACTATTCAACTTGTTGCTACAGCAAACCTAAATGTCACACCGGCGACTTTGCTTGATTTTAGTGCAACTGCAGAAAACAAGATTGGATTCCCTATTCGTGTTGGCAGATTCGTACGTGATCTTGTGTGCGTCATGACAGGTTGGTACTAGCCTTCATCCACATGATCGTGCAGTGTGTTTTATGATGTTGTGCTACCTGTATTGGTACTGTTAAATAAATGTTGAATTGAAGCCATTGTATTGCTCTTTTTTCCCATTAAGTAGTGAACAAAAATGGTACCAACCCAGACATGATGTTTGTTGCTTTGTTACAACAAACTCTGCATCACCCCCTTTATAAGTAGACGGAAGCACATGGTGTTGTTGCGCCCACTCTCCCCTGGAATTGTTTATGATTTTTGTTAATCTAATACCGCTGGTAAAATTAAGCAATGCCACTCTCAGAATTAACTATTGAATCTTAGTTCAAAACTGCAACACTTGTTAGGGATTGGCGGAATTACCATTTTTGTGGCTGCATGTTCCATCCTCCTTTATTTGCCAGTAATTGATTCCTTTTTTGCCTCTGTTAAAACATGGATATCTATTCAACTTGTTTCTATTGCAACATTTTGCTTCGCTACGCAAAACACTTATGTTTTAAGAGTGTTTTGTGCAGTTCAACTTGAATGTCACATCGGCGACTTTGCTTAATTTTGGTGGAACTGCACAAAAGGAGATTGGATTTTCATATATATTTGGGATTTCGTAAATCCTCCTCTCAAGTTGCTTCAAATCTTGGTCAAGAAAGGTCTGTACCGACTTTCATCCACATGATGTTGTAGTGTGCTTTGAGATGTTGTGCTACTTGTATTGGTACTGTTTTGAATAAATGTTGAATTGAAGCTATTGAACTGCTGTCTTTTACCATTAAGTGAGAAAATTGTTCCAACCCAGACATGATGCTTGTTTCTTTGTTAAAACAAAACTCTGCATCACCCCCTTTATAAGTAGATGGAAGCACATGCTGCTGTTGCGCCCACTCTCCCCTGGAACTATTTATGCTTTTTGTTAATATAATGCCGCTGGTAAATTAAGCAATGCCACTCTCAAAATTAATTAACTACTGAATCTTAGTTCAAAACCGCAACACTTGTTAGGGATTGGTGGGATTACCATTTTTGTGGTCGCATGTTTCATCCTCCTTTATTGGCCAGTAATTGATTCCTTTTTTGCCTTTGTTAAAACGAATCAGTCGCATTGTTTTAGGAATGGTACTATCCTGCTTTGTAGTTCTTTCTACATGTTTAACCAAGGTATTGTTAAGATAATGTCTCTGTTAAAATGAATCAGTCGCATTATTTTAGGAATGGTACTTTTCTGCTTTGTCGTTCTTTATACATGTTGAAACAAGTCATTGTTAAGATAATGTCTCAGTTAATATGAATGAATCACACTGATTGAGAATTGCTACTCTCCTGCTTTGTTTCCCACTAAGATAAGGTAGATCAGTAAATGTTTTTGTTCTGGGAGTACAAGTCATCAACCGTTATTTCTCAGTAATTGTTTCCCTTATACCTATTGTTGCTTATAGGGATATCAAAATTAAAGCTCGGTTTTATTCCGACTTTGATTTTAGTTGAACTGCACAAAAGGAGCCAATGTGTCTAAGGCAAACTACTGCATTAGTGGGTCCAATTGGTCTTACCACTTTACAGAAAGAAGCAATCACTATTTACGCTACATTACAGAAGGAATGATCGAGAAGCTTTATGAAACAGACTATTAGTAGATGCTGGTGACATGACTAGTCTGCAGAGCATAGGCAACTTTACAACACGTGGAGTGCACTGGGTAAAAAGTGCCCAAACAAGCACAAGAAGCCATGGCAGGACTCCAAGTCTGTCAATGTCATTCTAAGCAACAATGATGGGGCATCTGGGTATGGTAATTTGTTTACCGTACTTTCAGTTTGTTAGTCCACCGATTGGTGGGTTGACACTAGGGACAATATTCATGTGTGTGCTGGTGTGTCTTTGTTTTCTTGCAGCATATAAATACGAAATCCACAGGGATGCTCAGCTTGATTTTAGTGGAACTGCACAAAATGTTCAGATGGTTTGTGTCCTCCATAATACTTTATCATGCATCAAATGGTTCTCTAATCATTCGTTGTCACCTTGAGCCACCGGACTATCAGTTGACAAACTGATGACAAACTCTGCCTGTTCCATGCTACGTCTTGAGCTTGCGTTGGTTTTCCTAGAAGTGGAAAGGGTGATGCAGCAAAGTAGCATAAGTATTTCCCTCAGTTTTTGAGAACCAAGGTATCAATCCAGTAGGAGGCTCCTCAGAAGTCCCATGCACCTACACAAACAAACAAGAACTCGCAACCAACGCAATAAAGGGGTTGTCAATCCCTTCAAGGCCACTTGCAAAAGTGAGATCTGATAGAGATAATATGATAAGATAAATATTTTTTGGTATTTTTATGATATAGATTGGAAAAGTAAAGATGCAAATAAAAGTAGATTGAAAGCTTATATGATAAAAGATAGACCCGGGGGCCATAGGTTTCACTAGTGGCTTCTCTCAAGATAGCATAAGTATTACGATGGGTGAACAAATTACTGTCGAGCAATTGATAGAAAAGCGAATAACTATGAGATTATCTAGGCATGATCATGTATATAGGCATCACGTCTGCGACAAGTAGACCGACTCCTGCCTGCATCTACTACTATTACTCCACACATCGACCGATATGTGGGTCCATGGATATACTCACACTCACCCTTCCACTTTGCTAGCCTCTCTTGTGCCGCGCAACTTTCGCCGGTATCATGCACTCATTATTTACCTTCCTCAAAACAGCCACCATACCTACCTATTATGGCATTTCCATAGCCATTCCGAGATATATTGCCATGCAACTTTCCACCGTTCCGTTTATTATGACACGCTCCATCATTATCATATTGCTCTTTGCATGATCATGTAGTTGACATCGTATTTGTGGCAAGGCCACCTTCATATTTTTTCATACATGTCACTCTTGATTCATTGCATATCCTGGTACACCGCCGAAGGCATTCATATAGAGTCATATTTTGTTCTAAGTATTGAGTTGTAATTTTTGAGTTGTAAATCAATAAAAGTGTGATGATCTTCATTATTAGAGCATTGTCCCAAGTGAGGAAAGGATGATGAAGACTATGATTCCCCCACAAGTCGGGATGAGACTTTGAACTTTAAAAAAATAAAAAAAAAGAGGCAAAAGAGCCCACCAAATAAAAAAAGAGGCCAAAGAGCCCAGCAAATAAAAAAATGAGAGAAAATAGAGAAGGGACAATGCTACTATCTCTTTTCCACACTTGTGCTTCAAATAGCACCATGATCTTCATGATAGAGAGTCTCCTATGTTGTCACTTTCATATACTAGTGGGAATTTTTTCATTATAGAACTTGGCTTGTATATTCCAATGATGGGCTTCCTCAAAATGCCCTAGGCCTTCGTGAGCAAGCAAGTTGGATGCACACCCACTTAGTTTCTTTTGTTGAGCTTTCATACATTTATAGCTCTAGTGCATCAGTTGCATGGCAATCCCTACTCACTCACATTGATATCTATTGATGGGCATCACCATAGCCTGTTGATACGCCTAGTTGATGTGAGATTATCTTCTCCCTTTTTGTATTCACAACCACCATATACCACATATAGTGCTATGTCCATGGCTTGCGCTCATGTATTGCGTAAGAGTTGAAAAAGCTGAAGCGCGTTAAAAAGTATGAACCAATTGCTTGGCTGAAACCGGGGTTGTGCATGATGGGAGTATTTTATGTAATGAAAATGAATCATGGCCTAACTATATGATTTTGTAGGGATAAGCTGTGACGCCCCCGATTCAATCGTACACTAATCATGCACACAAATGTGTACGATCAAGATCAGGGACTCACAGGAAGATATCACAACACAACTCTACAAAATAAAAAAAAGTCATACAAGCATCATAATACAAGCCAAGGGCCTCGAGGGCTCGAATACAAGTGCTCGATCATAGACGAGTCAGCGGAAGCAACAATATCTAAGTACAGACATAAGTTAAACAAGTTGCCATAAGATGGCTAGCACAAACTGGGATACAGATCGAAAGAGGCGCAGGCCTCCTGCCTGGGATCCTCCTAACTACTCTTGGTCGTCGCCAGCGGCCTGCACGTAGTAGTAGGCACCTCCGGGGTAGTAGGAGTCGTCGTCGACGGTGGCGTCTGGCTCCAGGGCTCCAGCATCTGGTTGCGACAACCAGGTAGAAGGGAAAGGGGAAAAGAGGGAGAAAAGCAACCGTGAGTACTCATCTAAAGTACTCGCAAGCAAGGAACTACACTACATATGCATGGGTATATGTGTAAAGGGCCATATCAGTGGACTGAACTGCAGAATGCCAGAATAAGAGGGGGGATAGCTAGTCCTATCGAAGACTACGCTTCTGGCAGCCTCCGTCTTGCAGCATGTAGAAGAGAGTAGATTGAAGTCCTCCAAGTAGCACCTCCAAGTAGAATCTCCAAATAGCATCTCCAAGTAGCATCTCCAGTAGCATCGCATAGCATAACCCTACCCGGCGATCCTCCCCTCGTTGCCCTGTGGAAAAGCGATCACCGGGTTGTCTGTGGAACTTGGAAGGGTGTGTTTTATTAAGTATCCGGTTCTAGTTGTCATAAGGTCAAGGTACAACTCCAAGTCGTCCTGTTACCGAAGATCACGGCTATTCGAATAGATTAACTTCCCTGCAGGGGTGCACCAACTTACCCAACACGCTTGATCCCATTTGGCCGCACACACTTTCCTGGGTCATGCCCGGCCGCGGAAGATCAACACGTCGCAGCCCCACCTAGGCACAACAGAGAGGCCAGCACGCCGGTCTAAACCTAAGCGCGCAGGGGTCTGGGCCCATCGCCCTGAGCACACCTGCACGTTGCGTGGGCGGCCGAAAGCAGACCTAGCCTAGTGGCGTTCCAGTCCAATTCGGCGCGCGCCGCTCCGTCGCTGACGTCTGAAGTGCTTTGGCTGATACCACGACGCCGGGATACCCATAACTACTCCCACGTAGATGGTTAGTGCGTATAGGCTCGTAGCCAACTCAGATCAAATACCAAGATCTCGTTAAGCGTGTTAAATATCCGTTAACACCGAACAGGGCCAGGCCCACCTGTCTCCTAGGTGGTCTCAACCTGCCCTGTCGCTCCGCCACAAGTAACAGTCGGGGGCCGTCGGGAACCCAGGCCCACCTCTACCGGGATGGAGCCACCTGCCCCTTCAGCCCCCATCTCCGAACAGTATCACAGGTAATGTAACTATGTAAAGTATATCGTATATGCCTGTGATCACCTCCCAAAGTGATCACAGCCCAGTAGTATAGCATGGCAGACGGACAAGAGTGTAGGGCCACTGATGGAACACTAGCATCCTATACTAAGCAGTAGGATAGCAGGTAAAGGTAACAACAATAGTAGCAAGGACAGGCTATGCAGCAGTATAGGATTAACTGAAAGTAGTAACATGCTACACTACTCTAATGCAAGCAGTATAGAGTAGAATAGGCGATATCTGGTGATCAAGGGGGGGGCTTGCCTGGTTGCTCTGGCAAGAGAGAGGGGTCGTCAACTCCGTAGTCGAACTGGGTCGCAGCAGCGTCGGTCTCGTAGTCTACCGGAGAGAAGAGGGGGAAGAAACAGTAAATACAATGCAAACATAAACATGACGATGCGTGACATGACAATGAGCAGTGCGAGGTGTGTCCTAACGCGACAGCAGGTGGTACCGGTGAAGGGGGGGAACATCCGGGAAAGTATTCCCGATGTTTTGCGTTTTCGGACAGATGGACCGGAGGGGGAAAGTTGTGAGTTCGATAGGTTAGGGAGGTGTGGTGGACGAACGGACTACGTATCCAGATTCGTCTCGTCGTTCTGAGCAACTTTCATGTAGAAAGTATTTTCATCAGAGCTACGGTTTATTTTCTATTAATTTTAAAAGATTTAAATCATTTTCAGGATTTATTTAATTATTTTAATGCATCATTATCCAGAATAGTGCATGTTGATCATGACGTCAGCATGACGTCAGCAGTCAACAGGGAGTTGACTGGGTCAATCTGACGTGTGGGTCCCGCATGTCATTGACTGATTAGTCTAATTAGGGTTTAATAAAACTAACAACTTAATTAGATTAATTAAACATGATTAATTAACTTAATTAATCCATTAATTATTTTAATCATTAATTAATTAATTATTAATTAATTTCTTATTTATATATTTATTTTTATTATAATAATAATTTTTTAATTCTCTTTTCTCTTTTTTTTAAGCGTTCTGGGTCAGGCCCCACGTGCCATAGGCACAGGGGCCATAGCGGGCAGGCGGGCAGGCGGGCGTCGGGCACAAGCGCAGCCCGTATGGGCGCTGCGGGCGCGACCGGCAAGGGCAACCCAACTGGGGCGCCGGCGACCACGGCAGAGCGCCAGAGAAGAGGGGGGGCGGTGGCCTGGGATGACCTGGGTGGGCGCGGGTCGGTAGTGAGGGGAGCCGCAGCGAGGGGGGCGCGGCACACCAGGGCACGGGGAAGGGCAGCCGCAGCTGCGGTCGGCGCGAGCGAGCGGGAGGAGGGGAGAGGCGGTGCGGTGGCCATGGTGCCGTTCGGCGATCCAAACGGCACGACGGGACGGTGCCGGGAGGGAGAAGAGGAGGCCGGGGCCTCACCGAGGGAGTGTAGGGGACGGGGCCATGGGCTCGATGAAGGTCGGGGTCGGCGGCGACGTTGGGGAGGCGGTCCGGCGAGGCGGCGTTGTCGAGGCGGCGGGGCGGTCCTTGGGTGGCGGCGGTGTCTTGCGGCGTCGGGCGGCGGCATGGGTGACATGGCGACGACAACGACGCAGGGGAGGACGACGGCACTGGCGGACCAGCGAGGTGGCCTCCGGTGACGGGGTCGGGGCGGCCACGGATGGGGCGCGCGCGGAGCTCGGGGGAGACGACCCGGTGCATGAAGGAGAGGGAGGAGGCCGGGAAGTGCGGCGCCGGTGAGGCGCCGGGGTGGCGCGGGGGCGCTGGCGTTCGGCGGCGACGAGCGGTGGGGGGCGAGGGGATCGAGATGGAGAAGAGAGCGAGGTGGAGTGGGGGGGGATCGCCTCGATCCAGATTGGATCGGGAGGGGGAGAGGGAGTGGCGTCGTGGGGGGGAGTGGGTGCGTTGGGGGGGTTAGGGTTTGGTCGTCCAGGGGGGTATGGGGGAGTGGGGCGAATGGGTGGACCGGCTAGGGTTTCTTCCCTGGTGGGGGGCTATGGAGGGGAGGGGGTGGGCCGGCTGGGCCTGGGGGTTGGCCCAGTTGGGCCACGGCCCAGAGGGGGGGGGGGCTTCTCCTTTGTTTTAGTTTAGTTACAGTTTTCTATTTTTGTATTTTCTTTTATTTATTTATTCTCTTGTTTGTGTTTTCTTTTACTTATGTAATATTTTATAGTTTTACAAAAAGTGAAACCCACACCTAAAATAGAGTTACAATTATAACTACTGCCACAAAAGGTTTTAACCCTGAACAAAATAGTATAGTACTTTATAAAATCCAAAATGCATATATTTAATTGTTTTACCTACCACTTTAATTACTTAAGTGCATTTAAACCTTTTATAAAAATGTGGTTTCTCCACCATAATTACCTATGCATTATTTGACACAACCCAAACAATTTAGTTTTAATATTTCAAAACTTTTGTCGTTTGCCTTTATTTTAAATTTTAATTTGACACGGTTTGAACTAACGGACGTTTAGCATCGGTAATCGGGATGACGTGGCTTGATTAGCGTGGGATTATTTTAGCAAGATTATCCGGGCGTCACAATTCTCCTCCACTACAAGAAATCTCGTCCCGAGATTTAAGAGGGGTGTAAGGGGGAAAGTTTTGGTTACGAAATTCTAACGGTTCTTCTCGTCTTAGGTTGCTCTTCTCGAAGAGGTCGATCTGTTACATTGACGTTTTTATTTCTCTGCTTCAGGTCATCATGGCGAAGTCGTCATCCTTTCTTCGGGATCTCCATCGTACTAAAGATAGAATAAGGCGGGGTTATTCCGAGAGAACGGACGTCGGCAAGGTTGACTATCGGGTCGACAACATCGAGGAAGGTGGCGGAAAGTAACTCTCGAATCGAATCTTAAGAAATTATCGAGATCAAAGTAAGGAGGTAACCTGGAAAGTTTCGAGCGGGCAGGCAATCGTTCGATGCCTGTAATAGGGCGTGAAAGGGTGAAAACAACGGGAATAAGTATTGTGTCCGATATCAGACCTGAAGGTGGCTCGTGAATTACATACGAGGTCACGCGCGAGGAACAACCTTGGGAACAGGGGGTGTAGGAGAGTCAGGTTTCGATCCTGTGGAACTGTGGGTTATGGGCCCACCATGTGGGCTAAAAGTAGAAAGAGGGGTGACGTCTTGCACGATCATGTAAGCAAGGCATGTCAGAGAATAACCGGTCAGTTATGTTGGCAACAACGTTGGTACCAAGGGTGAGGGACGAAGAGAACCATTTTCCCGCTTGTTGAACGAGGCGGGCCAATAGGCAAGGTTCTCGTCCATCGGTGGCTACCGGAATGTCATCAACAATAGTAACAGGGTCTTACTGACAGAGCGGTACCACGAGGTGTTTACATAAGCAGGAGAATATTACTGCTTAGGTCATATAGATCACAAGAAAGGTTAAACCAAACAATGGTAAGGAAAATATGATTATCAGATTAAACAGAACAATGGACAGGAAAATGTATTAAAACACATATTTCAGGGGTATTTCCTTCCCAAGGACAAACAGAGCATGATATCCAAGACAGGATAGAAAGTAGAAAACCATTTAGGTAAGGGGGGAGGAATCTCATGATATTACCCATACAACGGTGTTAGGATAAATGATAAACAAAATTTAGCATCGTGCTTCAAATGTTCCTGTTGAAAATCGGAGTACCATTGACATGCTTCGAGATAGCATCGACATGGTCTTCATGTGAAGATCAGACTCTGGAAACACGAAGGATCCATCAGGAATAACTTGTAGAATAAGTCTTACAATTTCCTCAGGGGTGAATGGATAACCTTGCTGAAAAGGAATCTATAATGATAGGTCCTCCAGCGGGGGGGGGGTGCTAGGCATGACATCATGTTACCGGGTCATCAAAGGATCAACATCATAACTCTTGGAAAGTTGTCCCAACCATCATATCTGACCGAGATCCATATCCAATTGGTGTCATGATACCTCAGACTCAGGGGGTCCGAGAGGAAAAGGTGCAACACAAATCGGCGAAATGACATTGCAAGATTCTCGAGAAATGAACTATGGGAGCGGGTTTCTGAAGCAATAGTTCATCATTAAACCAAGGGCGGGATGAGAAGGTGGCTAATGGGCTCAGCGACAATTCATCGAGAATTCCAAACGGAGGGATTTCCACGATAATGTGAACAAGAAGATGACATTTGTTAGATCAAATGATATAATGGGATATGCTCGAGGAAAACATACGTAATTAAACATTGGTTGAAAGGTGCGCCCGAAATATGGGTTGGGTTGCACGAGCAATGTCAGAATGGTGATTCAATTAGCGAAGGACTTAGAATGAACTATCGCCCATTCACTTCAAAGCAATAGGGTTGCTAGAAGTTTTGAATTCACACGTCATAGCTCCATTGTCGGTATTCCGGTTGAAAACAATACGGGGACCAAGGAATGAATGAAGATGGCAAGAAGTATTATGATATCAAGAATTATTAAGAGGCGGTGAAATTCTCACCACATTCTTGACAAAAAGAGATGGTAATACTTCCGAGGTAAGGAAGATCAACTACTGGGTAGCAGTGATCTCAAGGTTTACACAAAACACGAACAAGTTGTGTTGAATGGAAGGCAATAAAGTGGTCGATGAGAACAGGAATCATCGAGGGGCAAGGATGGTATTACCCATCATGAATTCAATTGAATTCCTGGAAGAGCTCATAAGGTTGATGATGATCACGACACAATTGTCGAGAGATTTCATGCAGATGTAGTCAATCAGCGACGACATCAAGTCAAAGGAATGATGAAGCAAGAGGTTATTGGAACCACAGTTACGACACAAACTCGAACTCAAGCTTGTTGTTTAAGGTGAAAGGGTATGACGAGGAAAATCGACGTAAGGTTAGTTCATCATCGAAAATTGGTGCTCCGAGAATAAGGACCAGGTAGCACCGTTAGAATCGTCACGACAATGATATAGCCAAACAGGCTAGGAATGGCGTGATCGGGTACAAACTCGTGCTTATAGAAGCTTACTGAAGAGTTGTTGAACCGAAGAGCGGACTCGGTTCAGTTATCGGTGTCTTTGAGTGTTCAATAACTCAGAGCCCGCGAAAAATTGGAATCAGTGGGAAGGTAGCACTTGATGAAGAACTCATAAAAAATTATGCAGTTCCATGATAATCTCAAGATACCAGGGGGGTAATACTCGACACAAGATCAAAGTAAAGGTTGGACTGGTGTATTGATCCATAGAAGACAATTGTTTTAACTTGTCCGAGAAATGAGATCAAAGAAGAACAATCATGGTCGGAACCACGGTTGCAAAAAGGCCAGATCCTAGATATAAGATGAACTTATACCAAAGGAATAATTTTATTTAAGAGAAGCTTTAATGATAAGATCTACATCGTGTCCATGGGCATGAACACAAGTTCAAGGTCGACTCCCACTTCTCCAATGCATAACCTTTCATTCACTTCTCACGTTCGATGAAGTTGCAGTGTTGAAATTTTATCTGGTGAAGCACCAGAAGAGTATGACTCGTTAAAACTTCGGAGTTCCCACATAGTAAGGAAGGCATAGGTTCAACCCATCAGGGCATCTTACGAACATATACCACAAACTTCAGGGTAAATAATACAAGCTCGAAAGTAGAGCATTGTTCAAAAGCAGATGATACAATTTACCAAAGGCATTATATATCAGAGGAAAGGCTCACGAGGTTATTGATTAAGGAGGACACTGTCGAATAATAATCCAATAAAGGATCCGACGGTCCATAGCGGAGCTGATGTGAGCATCGGCACACAATCAGTTGAAGAAAGGATGCAAGGGCATCAGATTATAGAACACCTGAATGGTTCGATGCTTAGATATCAAAGGAATTACGATTTCCAAATAGAAGGATCAGAAGCAGACGCTCTGATCAAGGGTGGATAAGTTCAATAGACCTAAGGGTACAATTGACGGCGAACAGAATGGTCGAGAACAAGCTCATGTTCAAAAATGACGTCTGAGCCAGAAAGATAATTTAAAAGGATCAAATGATGATTGCGTGCATTCGCACTCAGGTTGAATCAATAGGATCAAAATGACGGTGCCTAAGGATACTAACGAATATTGCCAGACATATGGAAAGCATCCACAATGCAAGCAGACAAGTATTGCAGAGCAATAAGCTACTAAGGATTTTTGGAGTATCGAATAGTATTTCGAAGACTTTTGTGAAACGCATGAACAACTGGGGATGAGCGGATACTCGACAAGTGGGAGGAATTTTCAATAAGGATATTCATGTGGTAAAGAACTGCAAGGCAGTAAGCTTAAAGGATTTTCGGAACAACAAAGAGTATATCGGGACATCTTGCAATAACAAGATCAACGGGGAATGATTGTATGAATGGCAAGTGTAAGCAGTTTTTCATAGGGGTTGACGGTGGAAGGAAATCGCAATGCGATGGCACAAAGACTCGAGAGAACATCATAGAGTAACTTCGGAATCTTCTAGTGCAGCAGGCGATCATCTGAAGTGAGGGGCTCTCCGTGAGCAAGTATTATCAAGAACCTAAAGTTAGTTTTGTTTTTAGCAAAATCATTTAACCCGAATAGAAGAGAGCTCAGAGTCCCAGAGTAAAGGTCGAGGAGTAAAAGATCCTAGTACCACCCGATGGCGACGTGGGCCCGTAAGGCACACAGCCAAGTTAGTAAAAGTTTTGCAATGTCTAGACTCGACGTCAGCCAAGGAGTGTGGAAGGGGGATTCCTACAGGCAGTCGGCTCTGATACCAACTTGTGACGCCCCCGATTCAATCGTACACTAATCATGCACGCAAATGTGTACGATCAAGATCAAGGACTCACGGGAAGATATCACAACACAACTCTACAAAATAAAAAAAAGTCATACAAGCATCATAATACAAGCCAGGGGCCTCGAGGGCTCGAATACAAGTGCTCGATCATAGACGAGTCAGCGGAAGCAACAATATCTGAGTACAGACATAAGTTAAACAAGTTGCCATAAGATGGCTAGCACAAACTGGGATACAGATCGAAAGAGGCGCAGGCCTCCTGCCTGGGATCCTCCTAACTACTCTTGGTCATCGCCAGCGGCCTGCACGTAGTAGTAGGCACCTCCGGGGTAGTAGGAGTTGTCGTCGATGGTGGCGTCTGGCTCCAGGGCTCCAGCATCTGGTTGCGACAACCAGGTAGAAGGGAAAGGGGAAAAGAGGGAGAAAAGCAACCGTGAGTACTCATCCAAAGTACTCGCAAGCAAGGAACTACACTACATATGCATGGGTATATGTGTAAAGGGCCATATCAGTGGACTGAACTGCAGAATGCCAGAATAAGAGGGGGGATAGCTAGTCCTATCGAAGACTACGCTTCTGGCAGCCTCCGTCTTGCAGCATGTAGAAGAGAGTAGATTGAAGTCCTCCAAGTAGCATCTCCAAGTAGAATCTCCAAATAGCATCTCCAAGTAGCATCTCCAGTAGCATCGCATAGCATAACCCTACCCGGCGATCCTCCCCTCGTCGCCCTGTGGAAAAGCGATCACCGGGTTGTCTGTGGAACTTGGAAGGGTGTGTTTTATTAAGTATCCGGTTCTAGTTGTCATAAGGTCAAGGTACAACTCCAAGTCGTCCTGTTACCGAAGATCACGGCTATTCGAATAGATTAACTTCCCTGCAGGGGTGCACCAACTTACCCAACACGCTTGATCCCATTTGGCCGGACACACTTTCCTGGGTCATGCCCGGCCGCGGAAGATCAACACGTCGCAGCCCCACCTAGGCACAACAGAGAGGCCAGCACGCCGGTCTAAACCTAAGCGCGCAGGGGTCTGGGCCCATTGCCCTGAGCACACCTGCACGTTGCGTGGGCGGCCAAAAGCAGACCTAGCCTAGTGGCGTTCCAGTCCAATTCGGTGCGCTCTGCTCCGTCGCTGACGTCTAAAGTGCTTCGGCTGATACCACGACGTCGGGATACCCATAACTACTCCCACGTAGATGGTTAGTGCGTATAGGCTCGTAGCCAACTCAGATCAAATACCAAGATCTCGTTAAGCGTGTTAAATATCCATTAACGCCGAACAGGGCGAGGCCCACCTGTCTCCTAGGTGGTCTCAACCTGCCCTATCGCTCCGCCACAAGTAACAGTCGGGGGCCGTCGGGAACCCAGGCCCACCTCTACCGGGATGGAGCCACCTGCCCCTTCAGCCCCCATCTCCGAACAGTATCACAGGTAATGTAACTATGTAAAGTATATCGTATATGCCCATGATCACCTCCCGAAGTGATCACAGCCCAGTAGTATAGCATGGCAGACGGACAAGAGTGTAGGGCCACTGATGGAACACTAGCATCCTATACTAAGCAGTAGGATAGCAGGTAAAGGTAACAACAATAGTAGCAAGGACAGGCTATGCAGCAGTATAGGATTAACTGAAAGCAGTAACATGCTACACTACTCTAATGCAAGCAGTATAGAGTAGAATAGGCGATATCTGGTGATCAAGGGGGGGGCTTGCCTGGTTGCTCTGGCAAGAGAGAGGGGTCGTCAACTCCGTAGTCGAACTGGGCCGCAGCAGCGTCGGTCTCGTAGTCTACCAGAGAGAAGAGGGGGAAGAAACAGTAAATACAATGCAAACATAAACATGACGATGCGTGACATGACAATGAGCAGTGCGAGGTGTGTCCTAACGCGACAGCAGGTGGTACCGGCGAAGGGAGGGAACATCCGGGAAAGTATTCCCGATGTTTTGCGTTTTCGGACAGATGGACCGGAGGGGGAAAGTTGTGAGTTCGATAGGTTAGGGAGGTGTGGTGGACGAACGGACTGCGTATCCGGATTCGTCTCGTCGTTCTGAGCAACTTTCATGTAGAAAGTATTTTCATCAGAGCTACGGTTTATTTTCTATTAATTTTAAAATTTTTTAATCATTTTCAGGATTTGTTTAATTATTTTAATGCATCATTATCCAGAATAGTGCATGCTGACATCATCATGACGTCATCATGACGTCAGCATGACGTCAGCAGTCAACAGGGAGTTGACTGGGTCAATCTGACGTGTGGGTCCCGCATGTCATTGACTGATTAGTCTAATTAGGGTTTAATAAAACTAACAACTTAATTAGATTAATTAAACATGATTAATTAACTTAATTAATCCATTAATTACTTTAATCATTAATTAATTAATTATTAATTAATTTCTTATTTATATATTTATTTTTATTATAATAATATTTTTTTTAATTCTCTTTTCTCTTTTTTTAAGCGTTCTGGGTCGGGCCCCACGTGCCATAGGCACAGGGGCCATAGCGGGCAGGCGGGCAGGCGGGCGTCGGGTACAGGCGCAGCCTGTATGGGCGCTGCAGGCGCGACCGGCAAGGGCAACCCAACTGGGGCGCCGGCGACCACGGCAGAGCGCCGGAGAAGAGGGGGGGCGGTGGCCTGGGATGACCTGGGTGGGCGCGGGTCGGCAGTGAGGGGAGCCGCAGCGAGGGGGGCGCGACACACCAGGGCACGGGGAAGGGCAGCCGCAGCTGCGGTCGGCGCGAGCGAGCGGGAGGAGGGGGGGAGGCGGTGCGGTGGCCGTGGTGCCGTTCGGCGATCCAAACGGCGCGACGGGACGGTGCCGGGAGGGAGAAGAGGAGGCCGGGGCCTCACCGAGGGAGTGTAGGGGACGGGGCCATGGGCTCGATGAAGGTCGGGGTCGGCGGCAACGTTGGGGAGGCGGTCCGGCGAGGCGGCGTTGTCGAGGCGGCGGAGCAGTCCTTGGGTGGCGGCGGTGTCTTGCGACGTCCGGCGGCGGCATGGGCGACATGGCGACGACGACGACACAGGGGAGGACGACAGCGCTGGCGGACCAGCGAGGTGGCCTCCGGTGACGGGGTCGGGGCGGCCACGGATGGGGCGCGCGCGGAGCTCGGGGGAGACGACCCGGTGCATGAAGGAGAGGGAGGAGGCCGGGAAGTGCGGCGCCGGTGAGGCGCCGGGGTGGCGTGGGGGTGCTGGCGTTCGGCGGCGACGAGCGGTGGGGGGGCGAGGGGATCGGGATGGAGAAGAGAGCGAGGTGGTGTGGGGGGGGGGGTCGCCTCGATCCAGATTGGATCGGGAGGGGAGAGGGAGTGGCGTCGTGGGGGGGAGTGGGTGCGTTGGGGGGGTTAGGGTTTGGTCGTCCAGGGGGTATGGGGGAGTGGGGCGAATGGGTGGACCGGCTAGGGTTTCTTCCCTGGTGGGGGGCTATGGAGGGGAGGGGGTGGGCCGGCTGGGCCTGGGGGTTGGCCCAGTTGGGCCACGGCCCGGAGGGGGGGCTTCTCCTTTGTTTTAGTTTAGTTACAGTTTTCTATTTTCGTATTTTCTTTTATTTATTTATTCTCTTGTTTCTGTTTTCTTTTACTTATGTAATATTTTATAGTTTTACAAAAAGTGAAACCCACACCTAAAATAGAGTTACAATTATAACTACTGCCACAAAAGGTTTTAACCCTGAACAAAATAGTATAGTATTTTATAAAATCCAAAATGCATATATTTAATTGTTTCACCTACCACTTTAATTACTTAAGTGCATTTAAACCTTTTATAAAAATGTGGTTTCTCCACCATAATTACCTATGCATTATTTGACACAACCCAAACAATTTAGTTTTAATATTTCAAAACTTTTGTCGTTTGCCTTTATTTTAAATTTTAATTTGACACGGTTTGAACTAACGGACGTTTAGCATCGGTAATCGGGATGACGTGGCTTGATTAGCGTGGGATTATTTTAGCAAGATTATCCGGGCGTCACATAAGCTTTCTTTGGCTATGCTATTTTGATAAGACATGATTATTTGTTAGTATGCTTCAACTATTACTATTTTTATGTTCTATAAGCTTTTATCTTGAATCATTTGGATCTGAACATTCATGCCACAATAAAGAAAATTACATTGAGAATTATACTAGGTAGCATTCCACATTAAAAATTCTGTTTTTATCATTTACCTACTCGAGGACGAGCATGAATTAAGCTTGGGGATGCTTGATACGTCTCCAACGTATCTATAATTTTTGATTGTTCCATGCTATTATATTACCCATTTTGCATGTTTATGGGCTTTACTTTACACTTTTATATCATTTTTGGGACTAACCTACTAACCGGAGGCCCAGCCCGAATTGCTATTTTTTTGCCTATTTTAGTGTTTCGAAGAAAAGGAATATCAAACGGAGTCCAAACGGAATGAAACCTTCAGGAACAATCTTTTTGGAACAAACGTGATCTAGGGGACTTGGAGTGGACGTCAAGCAACAGAGGAGGCGGCCACGAGGGTGCCCGGCGCACCCCCTACAGGTGGGCATTCCCCCCACCCTCGTGGGCCCCTCGAGCGTCCACTGACCTACTTCTTCCTCCATGGTCAATTCCCCCTCTGGCGGAGCACCGGCAAAGGCTCCAAGATGGGATCTCATGGATACAGAAGGTTGCTGCGGTAGAAATAGTTTTTCGTGGTGCTCCTCGATGGTTTCAGGGTACGTGGGTATATATAGGAGGAAGAAGTAGGTCGATGGATGCTCAAGGGGCCCACGAGGGTGGGGGGCGCGCCCACTTGTAGGGGGCGTTCCGGGCACCCTCGTGGCCGCCTCCTCTGTTGATTGACGTCTACTCCAAGTCCCCTAGATCACGTTTGTTCCAAAAAGATCGCTCCCGAAGGTTTCATTCCGTTTGGACTCCGTTTGATATTCATCTTCTTCGAAACACCGAAATAGGCAAAAAAACAGCAATTCGGGCTGGGCCTCCGATTAGTAGGTTAGTCCCAAAAAAATATAAAAGTGTAAATTAAAGCCCATAACGGGTAATAAAATAGCATGGAACAATCAAAAATTATAGATATGTTGGAGACGTATCATTCCACAATCATAGCCATTACATATTTTGAATGGAAAAGCGTGTCAAAGTTTAATCATTGATGTTACCAAGAAGACATTAGTTTAATATATTGGAATTGGAAAACCTTGTCAAATTTTGCTCATTGATGTTATCCAGAAGACATGCATTTGATATTTTTGAGTGGGACACCCTTTGCTATGAGCAACATCGATCGTTTTTTCCTATTCCTGTCTTCAGTTCAGAAATATTTACTTTGCTGAGATGCATAGTCACATGAATGCTGACTTATGTAAGGTATTTTAATAGTTTGTTCTGAATGTTGTCTATGTAATGCCAGGCCTTGTGAGTTTGATTGCAAAGTTGAGCTTGGAATGTTGTGGCATGCCGCATCATGAGCTGTTCACCGTGCCTCCCGAGAATAATGCTTCATATTGTTTTGCATGTTGAGCTAATGCCTGTGATTTGCATGTTATGAAGATCATCCTCTTCTGTTGTTTCTGTGCTTAAGATGTTCATTGTCTTATGTTTCATTCATAGCCTATACAACAACTCGGGTAGGTTAGAGGTGAAACCATATGATCTTCCGACCAACTCATCATCTTAGGCTGTGATTGGATCATCGTTTTCCAATCAAAACCGCTTGTAAAACTGACGGTTGTAAATAAAAGCAGATGGTCTCGGGCGAAGCGCTTGGTTGGTCGATTTTGACTAGTAAAATATACACTGGTCTCTCAAATTACACGTGTGGCCCGCCGGTTTTACTTACAGACTTCGGGCCCTCGGTTTCATTACGCCTGTATTTTATGCGTTGTTTCTGATGACGAGTAAATTACACTTGTATCTTAATATAGGTGTGAAATAAACCAGAGCTCCCAAGCGCGGCCTTACCGTTTCATGCCGTCTCAGTCTCTCGAAGTTGCTCATAGGTGTCCGATGATCCTGGCTTCCTGAATGAGCAGCGGGCGCTGTATCAGACCATTTGTAGGGCCCTCAAGGCCCTCTCCGTCGTCCTTCAAGTTGTTGCGCTCGCCGTGGCGCCGAGCATTGTCAACATGGTCAACAAACATGATGATTCAGGAGATGACTTTATTTTGACTGGATGACAGTAGGGACCCACTAGGGCCATAGCCGTACGTACGCAAGTGCCTCCTTATTATGTACAACTATATATTTTTTGCTTCCTCCTGGTTTCCTGACATCACGGTCCCACACCATTGTCATCCTATGTAGTCAATAAACGAGAGAATTGCACAAGGAGTGGCCGAACGCTGGGACCAAGCAGCTCGAGCAGTATTTGTGTTTTTGAGGTGTGAGCACTGCAGAGTTTTTCTTGAGCGATGTTTTCGTTGTTGTTCAGAGGAGAGCAGGGTATTAACTGGGCGGGCTGTGGCCCGTCTAGCCCAGCCCAAATATTTTTTTTCAAGCTGAAAATGGCTAGCCCAACTATACTTTTTTTGAGGAATACCCAGGCAAGGTCAACTTGTTATTCTCCGCCCCGCTGGGCTGCAAATCTTTCCTAGGAGGGATGCATTAGGCTTAACAGGAAAATGGGCTTTAAAAATAATAAATGAGATGTAATTATAAAAACTAGGCGGTAATATAAAAAACGCACCAAACACGTAATTAGTTTATAAAAATTATTTTTGGATTTTGAAAATTTTAATTTCATTAATTGTTGCACGTGCAATGTTTTGTTGGATTTTTACGTAATACAAATTTATATTGAAATTGTATTTAATCTGACTAGAAATTTCGGGATAAAAATATTTCGGATCCCATCAAAATGTAGGAAATTTTATTGAATTCTGTTTTGAATGGTTGGTTGAAATTATTAATCGTTGTCCTATCTAGAAAATGGGATGTACTTTTAACAAACTGTAAATGGTCCGTGGTAAATTCCATTAGAATTCAAAAATGGGTTGTACATTCTTACAAATCGCAAATGGGCTATAAGCTCTCTGCCACACACTTGTGGGCCTACTAAGTTGACGCGTCCCCTAATAAAAGTAAGTTGATGCGTATGCAAGGCTTTGTCAACTTATAGTCAACACACGGTTCTAGCAGCAGTGGCCGTTGGATGTCCATCCAATGGATGTCGTGCTTCTTCTTCAATCTCGGATAATCTAGCTTCAGCCGCCCAAAAAATGATTCCTTCCCCTGACATCTGGGACACGCCGTTTCGGAGGCTGACCTGTGTGCCTACTAAGTTGACGCGTACCAAGGGCTTTGTCAACTTAGTCAATATAAACGATTCTGGCTGCAGTGACCGTACGATGTCCATCCAACAGCTGTCGTGCTTCTTCAACCTCTGGTCTTCTTGCTTCAGCCGCCCAAAGCAGCGTCGGTCGTGCCACCTGCTCCTGCCTCTCGTGGCTGGTTGTGCTGCCGCGGAGGCCAAACCGCCCTCTACTACTCCCACCGCTGGCCAGGCCATCCCTCCACTCACCCACACCCCCTGTTAATCTGTGGCGACGACAGCCTCACACCAAAGCCGAACCAGTGAACCCTTGTACTCCTCTTCGCATCGGCATCCACTGTCGCGTCTTCCCCGGCTCCGCGTCGTCCCCTTCCTAGGCCTCGCCATCGTCCACCGCCCTGGTGCTCTCGACGCGGCGTGGTCAATGTGGTCAAGGAACGACTTCCATCGGACGTGGACTATACGTGGAGAGGCGGACAGTTGGGTCCACGACCGCACACAAGGAAATGCCTCCTTATTACACGCAAAATAATGATTCCTCCACCTGACATCTGGGACCCACCGGAAGGGCCTCTGTATTTCGCAAAAAAAAAAATGTTCCCCCCGCTGATAGGTCGGACCCACCAGCTATATCTTCGCACGTAAGGAAGTGCCTCCTTATTACGCACAAAAAAATGAATACCCCCCCTGCTAGTTGGGACCCAGCATAGTGGGAGGCTGACTTGTGGGCCTACTAAGTTGACGGGGACGGAGGGCTTTGCCAACTTAGTCAATATGAACGATTCTAGCTCCAGTGACCGTATGATGTCCATCCAACGACCGTTGTGCTTCTTCAACCTCTGGTCTTCTTGCTCCAACCGCCCAAAGCAGCGCCGGTCGTGCCGCCTGCTCCTGCCTCTCGTGGCCGGTTGTGCTGCCGCGAAGGCCTCACCTCCCCCTACTACTCCCACCGCTGGCCGGGCCATCCCTCTACTCACCCACACCCCCTGTTATTCTGTGGCGACGGCAGCCCCACACCGCAGCCGAACCAGTGAACCCTCGTACTCCTCTTCATGTGGGCATCCACTGTCGCGTCTTCCCCGGCTCCGCGTCATCCCCTTCCTAGGCCTCGCCATCGTCCACCACCCTGGTGCTCTCGGTGCGGCGTGGTCAATGTGGTCAAGGAATGACTTCCATCGAAAGAGTATCGTACGTGAAGAGGCTGACAGCTGGGTCCACGGCCGCAGCAAGGAAGTGCCTCCTTATTACATGCAAAATAATGATTCCTCCACCTGACAGCAGGGACCCACCGAATGGGCCACCGTATTTCGCGAAAAAACATTTCCCCCTGACTGCTGGGACCCACCAGCTACATCTTCGCACGCAAGGAAGTGCGTCCATATTACGGGCAAAAAAAAATGATTCGCCCCCTGACTGTTGGGACCCACCAGCTACATCTTCGCACGCAAGGAAGTGCCTGACAATCGGGACCCACCTGGTCGAAGCGTACGTACCATTGTCATTCTGGTCGCAAACATATACGTAAGTACTGCTTGATGTAGAGGCGCGCACGTGTCATAGTAGAGGCGCACACATGTCGTAGTAGAGGCACGCACGTAGCATGTACACGTACATACATCGACCAGGGTGCAAGAAAGTAAATACGACCATGTACATACATACGGGCGGGGTCTCGAACGCCTACTCGCGCATACGTACGACCAGGGCTCGTGTACATGGCTGCGTCGGAATGGAGAAACTGTGTCGTCGTCGTGTTCATGGGGAGCCAACCGGCAGGGTCGGAACGAAATGCGTCGTCGTGTTCATCGGGAGGGCTTGGATGGAACAGCCGATGGAAACAAGGTCTGACGTACCACAGAACGGAGGAAACAGCCTTATGTTCGACCGGCCATGGTCAAAACAGGATCATGTTCATCGAGAGGGGTCTGGAGTACCGTAAAATGGAGGAAACGGACTTCTGTTGGACCTCCTACCATTGAAACGGGGTCCTATTGATCAGGAGGGGTGTGGCGTACCGCAAAACGTCGGAAACAAACTTGTGTTGGAGTGTTACAGTCGAAACGGGGGTCCTGTTCATCAGGAGGGGTGTGGCATACCGCAAAACGGGACTCCACGGGATATTGTTCATCTCCACCATCGACCTCCTTCAGCCTCCACGGGCTACTGTTCATCCACCATCGACCTCCTCCAGCCTCCACCTGCGACTGTTCATCCACGGGCTCCTGTTCATCCAGCATCCACCGCGCGCTCCTCCACCGGCTACTGTTCAACCAGCCCTCTCCACGGGGTCCTGTTCAACCACCCCTCCACGGGCTACTGTTCATCCCGCCCTCCACCGGCTACTGATCAACCAGCCCTCCACCGGCTACTGTTCAACCTTCCCTCCACGGGGTCTTGTTCATCCACGCCCAACCGACTCGATCGATCGGGGTCCTGTTCATCCAACGACAACACCACGGGGTCCTGTTCATCCAACCCCCCACCGGGAACTGTTCATCCAAACCCCCCAACAACGCTCACTTTTCATCCAGAGGCAGCATCGATCAGGTTCAGTTAGCAGCAGTAGCGAAGGAATCGCTCGATCGGGTTCAGTTAACAGCCATCAATCGATCGCTCGGGTTCAGTAACGCGTAGCCTGCCGTGCAATCACTCGGGTTCAATAGGCGAACGCCTCGCTCGGGTTCAGTTAGAGCCCAACGCCTCGCATGCGCATGCGTGTACGAGAGAAACGTGCAAACCTTCGTGCATCGCTCGGCCCCGACCACCCACCGTAACCGGGAACACCACGATATTTTCCTCGCCCTCGCTTCTACCACGATTTTTTCCGTCATGGACGGCCCAAAGAATATCATGCAGCTGCGTCTCCGGCCCGCCCAGGATGAAAAGCCCATTTTCTGTCATGATTTTTTGTCATAGAAGTAAGAGCCCACCACATCTATGATGATACCGGGTTTTGTCACAATTATCGTCATAGAAGTGTCATAAGCATGACATAATTTTTTTTTTCGTTCGGCCCGAAATGTCACGAATGTGCCTTTTTTTGTAGTGGGTACTACCGCTGGCTACTACCACTCTACTTCCGCTCGAAGGACAGAGTAGTTTAGAGGACAAAAAATAAGTGATACTCCCGGCGGTAGTAGAACACCGGTAGTTCCGCCGCGGCGGTACTACCACTTCGCAGGAGCGGTACTTCAGCTGAACTATTAGATGCCCAATAAATCTGCGGTGGTGGGGTGCTAGTCAGAGCCGCAGTACTACCGGAGTGGTACTACCGCGCTAAACTACCGCCCTGCTACTGCTCATTTATAGAGCACTAAAAATAGGTGGAAGTTGAAGGAAATATGCCCTAGAGGCAATAATAAAGTTGTTATTCTATATTTCCTTGTTCATAATAAATGTTTATATTTTCATGCTAGAATTGTATTGATCAGAAACCTGAATACATGTGTGAATACATAGACAAACACCGTGTGCCTAGTGAGCCTCTACTTGACTAGCTCGTTGATCAAAGATGGTTAAGATTTCCTAACCATGGACATGAGTTGTCATTTGATAACGGGATCACATCATTAAGAGAATGATGTGATGGACAAGACCCATCCATTAGCTTAGCATAATGATAGTTCAATTTTATTGCTATTGCTTTCTTCATGTCAAATACATATTCCTTCGACTATGAGATTATGCAACTCCCAGATACCGGAGGAATACCTTGTGTCCTATCAAACGTCACAACATAACTGGGTGATTACAAAGATGCTCTACATGTATCTCTCAAGGTGTTTGTTGAGTTGGCATAGACCGAGATTAGGATTTGTCACTCCAAATATCGGGGAGGTATCTCTGGGGCCTCTCGGTAATACACATCATAAGCTTGCAAGCAAACGATTAAGGAGTTAGTCACGAGGTGATGTATTACAGAACGAGTAAAGATACTTGCGAGTAACGAGATTGAACTAGGTATGAAGATACCGACGATCGAATCTTGGGCAAGTAACATACCGACAAACAAAGGGAATAACGTATGTTGTCATGACGGTTTGACCGATAAAGATCTTCGTAGAATATGTAGGAGCCAATACGGCCATCCAGGATACGCTATTGGTTATTGGCCGGAGAGGTGTCTCGGTCATGTCTACATAGTTCTCGAACCCGTAGGGTCCGCACGCTTAATGTTCGATGACGATATTGTATTATATGAGTTATGTGATTTGGTGATTGAATGTTGTTCGGAGTCCCGCATGAGATCACGGACATGATGAGGAGTCTCGAAATGGCCGAAAGGTAAAGATTGATATATAGGACGATAGTATTTGGACACCGAAGTGTTCCAGGGGTACCGGGTACATATCGGGTCACCGGAAGGGGTTCCGGGCACCCTAGCAAAAGATATGGGCCTTATGGGCCAAGAGGGGAAACGCACCAGCCACCAGGGGCTGGTGCGCCCCCCATATGGGCCGAACCAGAGGAGAAGGAAAGAGGGGAAGGGGGAAGGAAAGGGGGGATTCGGCCTCCCCCGTCCTTCCCTCCTCCCTCCTCTTTCCTCCCTCCTCGGATAAATAAGGAAGGGGGCGGCCAAGGAGGAACCCAAGTAGAATTCGGTCCTACTTGGGGCACCTCCTGGCCTCTCCCCTCCCCTTCCCACTATATATATATGTGTGTGTGTGGGGGGGTGCCCCCTAGCATGCCCTAGACAAATGTTAGTCGTGTGAGGCGCGCCCTCCACCGTTTACTCCCACGGTCATATCTTCATAGTTCTTAGGCGAAGCCCTGCGAGGATCACTTCACCATCACCGTCACCACGCCGTCGTGCTGACGGAACTCATCTACTACCTCGACATCTTGCTGGATCAAGAAGGCAAGGGACGTCACCGAGCT
Organism: Triticum aestivum; assembly: GCF_018294505.1. Taxonomy (NCBI): domain Eukaryota; kingdom Viridiplantae; phylum Streptophyta; class Magnoliopsida; order Poales; family Poaceae; genus Triticum; species Triticum aestivum. The sequence goes on along the minus strand of NC_057810.1, from coordinate 294,779,736 downwards.
GAATGTGTGCAGAACACGGAGGTGTCGTGCGTTCATTACTTGATCGGTTGAAGCGCGAAGAAGTTCGACTACATCAAGCGCGTTGAGAAACGTTTCTGCTTATGGTCTACGAGGGTACGTAGACACACTCTCCCCCTTGTTGCTATGCATCTCCATTGATAGATCATTTCGTGTGCATAGAATTTTTTTTGCTTTCCATGCAACGTTTCCCAACCGTGGCATCATGAGCCAGGTCTATGCGTAGATGATATGCACGAGTAGAACACAAAGAGTTGTGGGCAGTGATAGTCATACTGCTTACCCACCAACATTTTATTTTGATTCGACGATATTGTGGGATGAAGCGGCCCGGACTAACCTTACATGTCCATGTACATGAGACTGGTTCCACCGACAGACATGCAACTAGTTTTGCATAAAGGTGGCTGACGGGTGTCTGTTTCTCCTACTTTAGTTGAATCGAATTTGATTGTGGCCGGTCCTTGAAAAAGGTTAAAACAACAAACTTGACGAAACACCATTGTGGTTTGATGCGTAGGTAAGAACGGTTCTTGCTAGAAGCCCGTAGCAGCCACGTAAAACTTGCAACAACAAAGTAGAGGACGTCTAACTTGTTTTTGCAGGGCATGTTGTGATGTGATATGGTCAAGACATGATGTGATATACGTTATTGTATGAGATTATCATGTTTTATAAAAGTTATCGGCAACCTGCATGAGCCTTATGGTTGTCTCTTTATTGTATGAAATGCAAACTCCATGTAATTGCTTTACTTTATCACTATGCGTTAGCGATAGTTGTACAAGCAATAGTTGACGAGACGACCACGACGCAGCAATGGAGATCAAGGTGTCGAGCCGGTGACGATGGAGATCATGACGATGCTTTGGAGATGGAGACCAAAAGCACAAGATGATGATGGCCATATCATGTCACATATTTTTGATTGCATGTGATGTTTATCTTTTATGCATCTTATTTGCTTAGTACGGCAGTAGCACTATAAGATGATCCCTTAACTAAATTTCAAGGTAAAAGTGTTCTCCCTGAGTATGCACCGTTGCTACAGTTCGTCGTGTTGAGACACCACGTGATGATCGGGTGTGATAGACTCTACGTTCACATACAACGGGTGCAAGATAGTTTTGCATATGCAGAATACTTGGGTTAAACTTGACGAGCCTAGCATGTACAGACATTCAGAACACTCGAGACTGAAAGGTCGAACGTGAATCATATACTCCCTCCGTCCAAAAATACTTGTCATCAAATTGAACAAAAAGGGATGTATCTAGAACTAAAATACATCTAGATACATTCCCTTTTATTCATTTTGACGACAAGTATTTCTGGACAGAGGGAGTAGTAGATATGATCAACATAGAGATTTTCACCATTGATGACTACTCCATCTCACATGATGATCGGAGATGGATTAGTTGATTTGGATCACGTATCATTTATATGACTTGAGGGATGTGTTGGAAATATGCCCTAGAGGCAATAATAAATTGGTTATTATTATTATATTTCCTTGTTCATGATAATCGTTTATTATCCATGCTATAATTGTATTGATAGGAAACTCAGATACATGTGTGGGTACATAGACAACACCATGTCCCTAGTAAGCCTCTAATTGACTAGCTCGTTGATCAACAGATGGTCATGGTTTCCTGACCATGGACATTGGATGTCGTTGATAATGGGATCACATCATTAGGAGAATGGTGTGATGGACAAGACCCAATCCTAAGCCTAGCACAAAGATCGTAGTTCGTATGCTAAAGCTTTTCTAATGTCAAGTATCATTTCCTTAGACCATGAGATTGTGCAACTCCCGGATACCGTAGGAATGCTTTGGGTGTACCAAACATCACAACGTAACTGGGTGGCTATAAAGGTGCACTACATGTATCTCCGAAAGTGTCTGTTGGGTTGGCACGAATCGAGACTGGGATTTGTCACTCCGTGTAAACGGAGAGGTATCTCTGGGCCCACTCGGTAGGACATCATCATAATGTGCACAATGTGACCAAGGGGTTGATCACGGGATGATGTGTTACGGAACGAGTAAAGAGACTTGCCGGTAACGAGATTGAACAAGGTATCGGTATACCGACGATCGAATCTCGGGCAAGTACAATACCGTTAGACAAAGGGAATTGTATACGGGATCGATTGAGTCCTTGACATCATGGTTCATCTGATGAGATCATCGTGGAACATGTGGGAGCCAACATGGGTATCCAGATCCCGCTGCTGGTTATTGACCGGAGAACGTCTCGGTCATGTCTACATGTCTCCCGAACCCGTAGGGTCTACACACTTAAGGTTCGATGACGCTAGGGTTATAAAGGAAGTTTGTATGTGGTTACCGAATGTTGTTCGGAGTCCCAGATGAGATCCCGGACGTCATGAGGAGTTCCGGAATGGTCCGGAGGTAAATATTTATATATGGGAAGTCCTGTTTTGGTCACCGGAAAAGTTTCGGGTTTTTCCGGTAATGTACCGGGACCACCGGGAGAGTCCCAGGGGTCCACCAAGTGGGGCCACCAACCCTGGAGGGCTGCATGGGCCAAGTGTGGGAGGGAACCAGCCCCAGGTGGGCTGGTGCGCCCCCCACAAGGGGCCCAAGGCGCAAGGGAGAGTGGGAGGGGGCAAACCCTAAGGCAGATGGGCCCTAAGGCCCACCCCAGGCGCGCCTCCCCTCTCTCCCCCTCTGGCCGCCACCCAGATGGCATTTGGGGGCTGCCGCCACCCTTGGGGAGGGAACCCTAGAGGGGGCGCAGCCCCCTCCCCTCCCCCTATAAATACTTGAGGCCTGGGGGCTGCCCAACACATGAGAATCTCTCCCTCTTGGCGCAGCCCTACCTCTCTTACTCCTCCTCTCCCGTGGTGCTTGGCGAAGCCCTGCTGGACTACCACGCTCCTCCATCACCACCACGCCATTGTGCTTCTGCTGGATGGAGTCTTCCTCAACCTCTCCCTCTCTCCTTGCTGGATCAAGGCGTGGGAGACGTCACCGGGCTGTACGTGTGTTGAACGCGGAGGTGCCGTCCGTTCGGCACTAGGATCTCCGGTGATTTGGATCACGACGAGTACGACTTCTTCAACCCCGTTCTCTTGAATGCTTCCGCTTAGCGATCTACAAGGGTATGTAGATGTACTCTCCTTCCCCTCGTTGCTGGTTTCTCCATAGATAGATCTTGGTGACACGTAGGAAAATTTTGAATTTCTGCTACATTCCCCAACAAGATGTCTATCTAAGTGGGAGTTCTTAAGTAATTTGATTAATTGAGCTTAATTTATCATGAACTTAGTCCTGATAGTATTTGCATATCTATGTTGTAGATCAATGGCCCGTGCTATTGTTCCCCTGAATTTTAATGCATTCCTAGAGAAAGCTAGGTTGAAAGATGATGGTAGCAACTACACGGACTGGGTCCGTAACTTGAGGATTATCCTCATTGTTGCACAGAAGAATTATGTCCTTGATGCACCGCTAGGTGAGAGGCCTGCTGTAGGAGCAGATGCTGATGTTTTGAACGTCTGGCAAGCTTGATCTGATGACTACTCGATAGTTTAGTGTGCCATGCTTTACGGCTTAGAATTGAGACTTCAAAGACGTTTTGAATGTCATGGAGCATATGAGATGTTCCAGGAGTTGAAGTTAATATTTCAAGCAAATGCCCGAGTTGAGAGATATGAAGTCTCCAACAAGTTCTATAGCTGCAAGATGGAGGAGAACAGCTCTTTCAGTGAACATATACTCAAAATGTTTGGGTATCATAATCACTTGACTTAGCTAGGAGTTAATCTTCCAGATGATAGTGTTATTGACAGAGTTCTTCAATCACTGCCATCAAGCTAAAATGGCTTCGTGATGAACTATAATATGCAAGGGATGGAGAAGACAATTCTCGAGCTCTTCACAATGCTCAAAGCTGCGGAAGTAGAAATCAAGAAGGAGCATCAAGTGTTGATGGTTAACAAGACCACTAGTTTCAAGAAAAAGGGCAAGGGAAAGAAAGGGAACTTCAAGAAGAATGGCAAGCAAGTTGCCACTCCCGGGAAGAAGCCCAAAGCTGGACCCAAGCTTGAAACTGAGTGCTTCTACTTCAAAGGGACTGGTCACTGGAAGCGGATCTGCCCCAAGTATTTGGCGGATAAGAAGGATGGCAAAGTGAACAAAGGTATATTTGATATATATGTTACTGATGTGTACCTTACTAATGCTCGTAGTAGCGCCTGGGTATTTGATAATGGTTCGGTTGCTCAAATTTGTAACTCGAAACAGGGGCTACGGATTAAACAAAGATTGGCTAAGGACGAGGTGACGATGCGCATCGAGAATGGTTCCAAGGTCGATGTGATCGCCGTCGGCACGCTACCTCTACCTCTACCTTCGGGATTAGTTTTAGACCTGAATAATTGTTATTTGGTGCCAGCGTTGAGCATGAACATTATATCTGGATCTTGTTTAGTGTGAGACAATTATTCATTTAAATTAGAGAATACTGGTTGTATTATTTATATGAGTAATATCTTTTATGGTCATGCACCCTTGAAGAGTGGTCTATTTTTGTTGAATCTCGATTGTGGTGATACACATATTCATAATATTGATGCCAAAAGATTCAAAATTGATAATGATAGTGCAACATATTTATGGCATTGCCGTTTAGGTTATATTGGTGCAAAGCGCATGAAGAAACTCCACGCAGATGGGCTTTTAGAATCACTTGATTATGAATAATTTGATACTTGCGAAACATGCCTCATGAGAAAGATGACTAAAACTCTGTTCTCCAAAATATTGGAGCGAGCCAATGACATGTTGGAAATAATACATACCGATGTATGTGGTCCAATCAGTGTTGAGGCATGTGGTGGGTATCATTATTTTCTGACCTTCACAAATTATTTGAGCAGATATGGGAATATCTACCTAATGATACATAAGTCTGAAACATTTGAAAAGTTCAAAAAATTTCAGAGTGAAGCAGAGAATCATCGTAATAACAAAATAAAGTTTCTATGATATGATTGCGGAGGCGAATATTTTAGTTACGAGTTTGGCCTTCATTTAAAACAATGTGGAATAGTTTCACAACTCATGCCACCTGGAACACCATAGCATAATGGTGTGTCCAAACGTCGTAACCGTACTTTATTAGATATGGTGCGATCTATGATGTCTCTTACCGATTTACCACTATTGTTTTGGGGTTATGCATTAGAGACAGCTGCATTCACGTTAAATATGGCACCGTCTAAATCCGTTGAGACGACAACGTATGAACCGTTGTTTGGCAAGAAACCTAATCTGTCATTTCTCGAAGTTTGGGGTTGCGACACTTATGTCAAAAGGCTTCAACCTGATAAGCTCGAACCCAAATCGGAGAAGTGCGTCTTCATAGGATAACCTAAGGAAACAATTGGGTACACCTTCTACCACAGATCTGAAGGCAAGATCTTTGTTGCCAAGAATGGAACATTTCTAGAAAAGGAGTTTCTCTCGAAAGAAGTGAGTGGGAGGAAAGTAGAACTTCATGAGGTAATTGTACCTTCTCTCAATTTTGAAAGTAGCACATCAGAAAAATCCGTTCCTGTGATGCCTACACCAACTAGAGAGGAAGCTAATGATTATGATCATGAAACTTCAGATCAAGTTACTGATGGACCTCGTAGGTCGAACAGAGCACGTTCCGCACCAGAGTGGTATGGTAATCATGTTCTGTAAGTTATGTTACTAGACCATAACGAACCTATGAACTATGAAGAAGATATGATGAGCCCAGATTCCGATAAATGGCTTGAGGCCATGAAATCTGAGATAGGATCCATGTATGAGAACAAAGTGTGGACTTTGTTGGACTTGCCCGATGATCGGCGAGTCATAGAAAATAAATGGATCTTCAAGAAGAAGACTGACGCTGATGGTAATGTTACTATCTACAAAGCTCGACTTGTCGCGAAAGGTTTTCGACAAGTTCAAGGAGTTGACTATGATGAGACTTTCTCACCTGTAGCGATGCTTAAGTCTGTCCGAATCATGTTAGAAATTGCCGCATTTTATGATTATGAAATCTGGCAAATGGACGTTAAAGCTGCATTCCTTAATGGATTTCTTAAAGAAGAGTTGTATATGATGCAACCAGAAGGTTTTGTCGAGCCTAAAGGTGCTAACAAAGTGTGCAAGCTCCAACGATCCATCTATGGACTGGTGCAAGCATCTTGGAGTTGGAATATACGCTTTGATGAGGTGATCAAAGCATATGGTTTTATATAGACTTTCAGAGAAGCCTGTATTTACAAGAAAGTGAGTGGGAGCTCTGTGGCATTTCTAATATTATATGTGGATGACATATTATTGATTGGAAATGATGTAGAATTTCTGGATAGCATAAAAGGATACTTGAATAAGAGTTTTTCAATGAAAAGACCTTGGTGAAGCTGCTTATATATTGGGCATCAAGATCTATAGAGACAAGACGCTCAATAGGACTTTCACAAAGCATATACCTTGATAAAGTTTTGAAGAAGTTTAAAATGGATCAGTCAAAGAAAGGGTTCTTGCCTATGTTACAAGGTGTGAAGTTGAGTCAGACTCAAAACCCGACCAATGCAGAAGATAGAGAGAAAATGAAAGTCATTCCCTATGCCTCAGCCATAAGTTCTATCATGTATGCTATGATGTGTACCAGACCTGATGTGTGCCTTGCCATAAGTCTGGCAGGGAGGTACCAAAGTAATCCATGAGTGGATCACTAACAGCGGTCAAGAACATCCTGAAGTATCTAAAAAGGACAAATGATATGTTTCTTGTTTATGGAGGTGACAAATAGCTCGTCGTAAATGGTTACGTCGATGCTAGCTTTGACACTAATCTGGATGACTCTAAGTCACAAAAACAAATACATATTTATATTGAATGGTGGAGCTGTCAATTGGTGCAGTTTCAAGCAGAGCGTCATGGCGGGATCTACATATGAAGCGGAGTACATAGTTGCTTTGGATGTAGCAGTGTTAGCCCGGTTTTCCGTCACGGGTAATCCTCACTTCTTCTTAATCAATGAAAATGGCAAGTCTTTTGCCTTGTTTCAAAAAAAGAAAAGATAGAACCAGGAGCTTGGGTTAGTTCTGGTCCTCCAGTTGCATTAGAGCATCTCCAACTGGCGCGGCAAAAGGCGCGCCCGTGCGGTAAAATTATGTTTTAGCGTGCGCCGGCTGATTCCACGCGCTTCAGCGGTGGCGGGAAATTACCGCGCGCGGGAAGCGCTTGCGCGCACGCGGGAGAAAGCGGCACGCGGCGCGGTAGATTTGGCGCGCCGCTTACCGCGCGCCTATAAATTGCCGCGCCCGCCACCCGCACCGCACAGCCACGCGCCCTCCCCTCGCAAACTCGCTGCCTCGCCGCTTCGCAGCTTTCCGCGCCACCACCGCGCCACCATGCCGTCGCGCCGTCGGGGTGCTTCGGGCTATCGCGGCGTCCGCGCGCGCCCCAACGGCTGGTTCTCCGCCGAGATACGGTCCGGCGACGTCCGGCTCGGCCTCGGGACATTCCGGAGCGCGCACGAGGCGGCCCGCGCGTACGACGCGGCGGGCGCTTGGACAGGCCCCGGTCGCAGATGAACTTCCGAGACGTCTTCACGCGCGAGCAGGCGCAGCGCGTCGCCCCTCCGCCGCGTCTCATCACCGACCTCAACCGTGCCGACCACGCTCGGCGGCAGCGCTGCCTCCTCCTCGTCGAGGAGGACGAGCGAGCCATGGCGGAGTGGCGCTGTCGCCACCCGGAGGACGTCGCTGACGAGCATGCCTACTGGATTAGTTTCTATCTATCTATGTATGTCGTAGTAGTATCTATCTATCTATGTATGTCGAACTATCTATCTATGTATGTCGAACTATCTATCTATCTATGTAAAATATCTTGCATCATTTTCTTTATCTATTCAAAAAAATGTTTTAGAATGAGCGCGCGCTGCATTTTTACCGCGCCTGCTGGAGCTGCGCGCGCGCGGATTTACAGCGTGGTTGCTGGAGCAAACGCTGCGCGCCGCGCCAAACCAGGCAATGGGCGCGCGCCAAATCAGTTTTTAGCGCGCGGTGCGTTCGGCGCCTGTTAGAGATGCTATCAGAGCAAGCACTTACAGATTGTAATGACATTGTGACTGAGTATGTAATGACATTGTGACTGAGTATGCAAGAGTTTTCACACGAAAAAAGAAAAGAAAAAACTGATTTGCTGGCACGTTTTTTTTTTCTTTTCCATCACGTAGTTCTGCCCTAATCTCCACCACAAGGGAAAAACTGGTCTTGTGCGGCTGTAGGTTGCGCCGTGCCGTACATCCATCAAACTCCGGAAGACCGCCCTGCCCCACTATACCATCTCGTCAAGCCCCCAAAACCGCAAAGCAAAGCGCTTTTGGTTAAACTCATCGCCAAACCAAAGCGCCTCCTCCGAGCATCCGACGCTTCCAAATCTCTCCTTCCCTCACACTCCACCGACGCCCGCGGTGACCATGGCGGCGGAGCAGAGCGCGGAGCACTTCAGGGGCCAGGCGCGGCTGCCGGGCTTCGCGGCGCCGCGGCGGTACGATCTGCGCCTCACGCCAGACCTCGCCGCCTGCACCTTCGCGGGCTCGGTGTCCGTCTCCGTCGACGTCGCCGCGCCCACGCGCTTCCTCGTGCTCAACGCCGCCGACCTCGACGTGGCCCCCGGGGACGTGCACTTCGCGCCCAAGGGCTCCGGCCAGGTACCTTAACTGCTCGCGTCGTCGCGATTGTCACTGGTGGCTCGGTTTGATCTATTCGTTTGAGGTCTGGGATGTGGAAGCTGGGCCTTGGCGATTGGTCGGGTGGGGTTTTGGAACGGGGTTACGACCAGCGGCTAGGTTTTTGTCTAGGTTTCGCCCTTGGAAGTTTGACGTTTTAGCATTGCCTTGGCAGTGAAGTGAGTGAGATCGATTTCGCGCTGCTTAAAAGCTCAACAGTTGGATGTGCACTGCTTACTATAGGGCTCATAGGTTCTTTGCCTACGAGTTGCAACTGACTCAAATTGGATATATTGTCTCTATGCAACATTGTGATCGTGATATTTCATCATGAGGTGTAGATTTGGAGAAAGGATCAAAGGAAGAGATATGTGCTGCTTACATATTAGGCAAAGCTCAACAATAATAGTCATCATATTGTTTACATATTAGGCAAATGATCTGTGTTAGAATAGAATGTACTGTTTCTTTTTCACAGTTAAGGACTATTTCAAGCATTTTCCTGGCATGACCATACACCGTACATACTAAATCAGTCTGCACAGTCTGATCTACAGGGCATTTAGTACCAAGTGCTATCCTACACTATATAACCCGCTCTCATCAAAATAAGCAGTCTAGATTTTTTCTTACGAATAATCTACGTTGTTATAATCTGCAGAGTCTTTTTCTGCAGAAGTAATCTGCACCGCTATAGTCTGTTTCCATCTGACTGAACGGTCTAGATTTATTTCTTTTTTATAAGACCAATCTGGACTTCTATAATCATGTCGCACCCAAACAAGCGTTGTCATATATCCCTTTTTTCTGGACTAATGTGAGTATTTCTAGATATTTTGGACCAAGATGGGGTTTTTATCCCTCGAATAAATCATTATTATGTTTGCTCCCTAGCTAGCATGTAAATATTTCTATTTCTAGCATTTGCCGCATATATATATCAGAAGACCCAGAGCCGAGGCTGGTTCGAACCCATGACCTCCAGGCCACAAGTGGAAGGGCTCTGCCACTGCACCAGGTCCGCTCTTCAGATCAGAAGAACAAAATAAGGAAATAAAATCATGTGCTTCAGCTCACAAATAAATATGTTAGAAATAGGTAAAAGTAGAATAGGTTTATTGCCATCGACAGGATTTTTCTTGGGAACCACAAATATGTCAAAAGGCTTCAACCTGATAAGCTCGAACCCAAATCGGAGAAGTGCGTCTTCATAGGATAACCTAAGGAAACAATTGGGTACACCTTCTACCACAGATCTGAAGGCAAGATCTTTGTTGCCAAGAATGGAACATTTCTAGAAAAGGAGTTTCTCTCGAAAGAAGTGAGTGGGAGGAAAGTAGAACTTCATGAGGTAATTGTACCTTCTCTCAATTTTGAAAGTAGCACATCAGAAAAATCCGTTCCTGTGATGCCTACACCAACTAGAGAGGAAGCTAATGATTATGATCATGAAACTTCAGATCAAGTTACTGATGGACCTCGTAGGTCGAACAGAGCACGTTCCGCACCAGAGTGGTATGGTAATCATGTTCTGTAAGTTATGTTACTAGACCATAACGAACCTATGAACTATGAAGAAGATATGATGAGCCCAGATTCCGATAAATGGCTTGAGGCCATGAAATCTGAGATAGGATCCATGTATGAGAACAAAGTGTGGACTTTGTTGGACTTGCCCGATGATCGGCGAGTCATAGAAAATAAATGGATCTTCAAGAAGAAGACTGACGCTGATGGTAATGTTACTATCTACAAAGCTCGACTTGTCGCGAAAGGTTTTCGACAAGTTCAAGGAGTTGACTATGATGAGACTTTCTCACCTGTAGCGATGCTTAAGTCTGTCCGAATCATGTTAGAAATTGCCGCATTTTATGATTATGAAATCTGGCAAATGGACGTTAAAGCTGCATTCCTTAATGGATTTCTTAAAGAAGAGTTGTATATGATGCAACCAGAAGGTTTTGTCGAGCCTAAAGGTGCTAACAAAGTGTGCAAGCTCCAACGATCCATCTATGGACTGGTGCAAGCATCTTGGAGTTGGAATATACGCTTTGATGAGGTGATCAAAGCATATGGTTTTATATAGACTTTCAGAGAAGCCTGTATTTACAAGAAAGTGAGTGGGAGCTCTGTGGCATTTCTAATATTATATGTGGATGACATATTATTGATTGGAAATGATGTAGAATTTCTGGATAGCATAAAAGGATACTTGAATAAGAGTTTTTCAATGAAAAGACCTTGGTGAAGCTGCTTATATATTGGGCATCAAGATCTATAGAGACAAGACGCTCAATAGGACTTTCACAAAGCATATACCTTGATAAAGTTTTGAAGAAGTTTAAAATGGATCAGTCAAAGAAAGGGTTCTTGCCTATGTTACAAGGTGTGAAGTTGAGTCAGACTCAAAACCCGACCAATGCAGAAGATAGAGAGAAAATGAAAGTCATTCCCTATGCCTCAGCCATAAGTTCTATCATGTATGCTATGATGTGTACCAGACCTGATGTGTGCCTTGCCATAAGTCTGGCAGGGAGGTACCAAAGTAATCCATGAGTGGATCACTAACAGCGGTCAAGAACATCCTGAAGTATCTAAAAAGGACAAATGATATGTTTCTTGTTTATGGAGGTGACAAATAGCTCGTCGTAAATGGTTACGTCGATGCTAGCTTTGACACTAATCTGGATGACTCTAAGTCACAAAAACAAATACATATTTATATTGAATGGTGGAGCTGTCAATTGGTGCAGTTTCAAGCAGAGCGTCATGGCGGGATCTACATATGAAGCGGAGTACATAGTTGCTTTGGATGTAGCAGTGTTAGCCCGGTTTTCCGTCACGGGTAATCCTCACTTCTTCTTAATCAATGAAAATGGCAAGTCTTTTGCCTTGTTTCAAAAAAAGAAAAGATAGAACCAGGAGCTTGGGTTAGTTCTGGTCCTCCAGTTGCATTAGAGCATCTCCAACTGGCGCGGCAAAAGGCGCGCCCGTGCGGTAAAATTATGTTTTAGCGTGCGCCGGCTGATTCCACGCGCTTCAGCGGTGGCGGGAAATTACCGCGCGCGGGAAGCGCTTGCGCGCACGCGGGAGAAAGCGGCACGCGGCGCGGTAGATTTGGCGCGCCGCTTACCGCGCGCCTATAAATTGCCGCGCCCGCCACCCGCACCGCACAGCCACGCGCCCTCCCCTCGCAAACTCGCTGCCTCGCCGCTTCGCAGCTTTCCGCGCCACCACCGCGCCACCATGCCGTCGCGCCGTCGGGGTGCTTCGGGCTATCGCGGCGTCCGCGCGCGCCCAACGGCTGGTTCTCCGCCGAGATACGGTCCGGCGACGTCCGGCTCGGCCTCGGGACATTCCGGAGCGCGCACGAGGCGGCCCGCGCGTACGACGCGGCGGGCGCTTGGACAGGCCCCGGTCGCAGATGAACTTCCGAGACGTCTTCACGCGCGAGCAGGCGCAGCGCGTCGCCCCTCCGCCGCGTCTCATCACCGACCTCAACCGTGCCGACCACGCTCGGCGGCAGCGCTGCCTCCTCCTCGTCGAGGAGGACGAGCGAGCCATGGCGGAGTGGCGCTGTCGCCACCCGGAGGACGTCGCTGACGAGCATGCCTACTGGATTAGTTTCTATCTATCTATGTATGTCGTAGTAGTATCTATCTATCTATGTATGTCGAACTATCTATCTATGTATGTCGAACTATCTATCTATCTATGTAAAATATCTTGCATCATTTTCTTTATCTATTCAAAAAAATGTTTTAGAATGAGCGCGCGCTGCATTTTTACCGCGCCTGCTGGAGCTGCGCGCGCGCGGATTTACAACGTGGTTGCTGGAGCAAACGCTGCGCGCCGCGCCAAACCAGGCAATGGGCGCGCGCCAAATCAGTTTTTAGCGCGCGGTGCGTTCGGCGCCTGTTAGAGATGCTATCAGAGCAAGCACTTACAGATTGTAATGACATTGTGACTGAGTATGTAATGACATTGTGACTGAGTATGCAAGAGTTTTCACACGAAAAAAGAAAAGAAAAAACTGATTTGCTGGCACGTTTTTTTTTTCTTTTCCATCACGTAGTTCTGCCCTAATCTCCACCACAAGGGAAAAACTGGTCTTGTGCGGCTGTAGGTTGCGCCGTGCCGTACATCCATCAAACTCCGGAAGACCGCCCTGCCCCACTATACCATCTCGTCAAGCCCCCAAAACCGCAAAGCAAAGCGCTTTTGGTTAAACTCATCGCCAAACCAAAGCGCCTCCTCCGAGCATCCGACGCTTCCAAATCTCTCCTTCCCTCACACTCCACCGACGCCCGCGGTGACCATGGCGGCGGAGCAGAGCGCGGAGCACTTCAGGGGCCAGGCGCGGCTGCCGGGCTTCGCGGCGCCGCGGCGGTACGATCTGCGCCTCACGCCAGACCTCGCCGCCTGCACCTTCGCGGGCTCGGTGTCCGTCTCCGTCGACGTCGCCGCGCCCACGCGCTTCCTCGTGCTCAACGCCGCCGACCTCGACGTGGCCCCCGGGGACGTGCACTTCGCGCCCAAGGGCTCCGGCCAGGTACCTTAACTGCTCGCGTCGTCGCGATTGTCACTGGTGGCTCGGTTTGATCTATTCGTTTGAGGTCTGGGATGTGGAAGCTGGGCCTTGGCGATTGGTCGGGTGGGGTTTTGGAACGGGGTTACGACCAGCGGCTAGGTTTTTGTCTAGGTTTCGCCCTTGGAAGTTTGACGTTTTAGCATTGCCTTGGCAGTGAAGTGAGTGAGATCGATTTCGCGCTGCTTAAAAGCTCAACAGTTGGATGTGCACTGCTTACTATAGGGCTCATAGGTTCTTTGCCTACGAGTTGCAACTGACTCAAATTGGATATATTGTCTCTATGCAACATTGTGATCGTGATATTTCATCATGAGGTGTAGATTTGGAGAAAGGATCAAAGGAAGAGATATGTGCTGCTTACATATTAGGCAAAGCTCAACAATAATAGTCATCATATTGTTTACATATTAGGCAAATGATCTGTGTTAGAATAGAATGTACTGTTTCTTTTTCACAGTTAAGGACTATTTCAAGCATTTTCCTGGCATGACCATACACCGTACATACTAAATCAGTCTGCACAGTCTGATCTACAGGGCATTTAGTACCAAGTGCTATCCTACACTATATAACCCGCTCTCATCAAAATAAGCAGTCTAGATTTTTTCTTACGAATAATCTACGTTGTTATAATCTGCAGAGTCTTTTTCTGCAGAAGTAATCTGCACCGCTATAGTCTGTTTCCATCTGACTGAACGGTCTAGATTTATTTCTTTTTTATAAGACCAATCTGGACTTCTATAATCATGTCGCACCCAAACAAGCGTTGTCATATATCCCTTTTTTCTGGACTAATGTGAGTATTTCTAGATATTTTGGACCAAGATGGGGTTTTTATCCCTCGAATAAATCATTATTATGTTTGCTCCCTAGCTAGCATGTAAATATTTCTATTTCTAGCATTTGCCGCATATATATATCAGAAGACCCAGAGCCGAGGCTGGTTCGAACCCATGACCTCCAGGCCACAAGTGGAAGGGCTCTGCCACTGCACCAGGTCCGCTCTTCAGATCAGAAGAACAAAATAAGGAAATAAAATCATGTGCTTCAGCTCACAAATAAATATGTTAGAAATAGGTAAAAGTAGAATAGGTTTATTGCCATCGACAGGATTTTTCTTGGGAACCACAAACTAGTTTGGCGGAGACAAATCAGGAGGGGAGAAAAATTTCGGAAGAAAACAAGAGTAGTAGGTAGTACCTATGCTTTGTCCGACAGCAAAAGGGAAACCGAGATGGACCTCCAGGCCACAAGTGGAAGGGCCCTGCCACCGCACCAGGTCCGCGCTTCAGATCAGAAGAACAAAATAAGGAAATAAAATCACGTGCTTCAGCTCACAAATAAATATGTTAGAAATAGGTAAAAGTAGAATAGGTTTATTGCCATCGACAGGATTTTTCTTGGGAACCACAAACTAGTTTGGGGGAGACAAATCAGGAAGGGAGAAAAATTTCGGAAGAAAACAAGAGTAGTAGGCAGTACCTATGCTTTGTCCGACAGCAAAAGGGAAACCGAGATGGAGAAGAGAGTGGGAATTGTGAGAAGTGAATGGGTGGCTTGTGGACATGGGCAATTAAATGCTTTGCTAATCTTTAGCTAACTCATGATTAATACTCCCTCCTTCCCAAAATATAAGGCGCCGATTGACTTTTCTGGTCTTTGTTACACAAATTTGACTATGATTTTCATGTATTATATGTCTACAGAATTAGTATACAGACATATGAAATAAAATTGTTTTGAAAGGCAAATACGATGATGCCATTTATACATGTTTAATCCATGCACTCTGGTATATATGAGCAGTCAAAGTCGTGCATCAAAGGCTGTGCAAAGTCAATCACGCCTTATATTTTGGGAAGGAGGGAGTACTAGTACTAATAGAGTGCTGAGTAAAGTTAGCCCCCCTGCGCAGTTGAGCAGGCTACACCTGCTTGAGATGTCAGGCTGCCTGGCACTTCTTTCTATATTTGCTCATGAATCATGCTATCTTTTGTATCAGGTGTTACTTCCTGTGGAGGTTACCAGTGCACTGGAGGATGAGATCTTGATTATTCGCTTCAATGAAGTGCTTCCTCTTGGGGAGGGAACGTTGGTAATTGCATTCCAAGGAACTTTGAATGATAAGATGAAGGGTTTTTACAGAAGGTAATCATTTGATATCTGAAAGGTTTATATTTATAAAGATATTCACAATATAATCTTTTCCCTTTTGATTGTTAGTGTGTATGAGCTCAATGGGGAGAAGAAGAACATGGCTGTAACCCAGTTTGAACCTGCTGATGCAAGGCGCTGCTTCCCATGCTGGGATGAACCGTCTTTCAAGGTTTAAGGCTTTGCTTCTTTACTTTCTGTTTTTGGCTGATACTGTACGTTTGGTATTACATCCGTTGTGCCGGGGAAGGGAAGAAATGCGTGACGTATAGTGTTCATGTGGATTGCTATTCCTTATAGTTGGCTTTCGTGAAGTCCATGAAATTTTGTGTGATGTTATCTGTTCTGTACAATTTGGCTGTTAACTGGTTAGTATTCCACTTTGTTGGATTAGTAAATTCCGTGTTTTCAATCTTTTGTTTACTCGAGCTCTCGATTTGAACCAAACAATTTGGCCGCACAGGTTGGATGTTTCCTTCAACCCTATGGGATACACTTCCATGATGCCTGATTATATTCATCGGGAGCAGCATCGTTTGATTTGAACCTATACCTTAATGAGATATAATGCTTGCTTCAAGTTGCTTTGGAGTCATAATATGACTAGAATTAACAGTATAAACATGTGCAATTTTTGTTTTTTGTTTTTCAATGAAGGCTAAATTGGTGATGTATCAGTTCACCCACTGTTTAGAAGGGTGCATCTTTTGAACAGAAGGATTAAATATTAAGCAGACTTATATTACATATCAGTCATACTTTTGGGTTTAACTGTTCCTTTTACCCATGCAGGCTGTATTCAAAATTACTCTTGAAGTTCCGTCTGAGACCGTTGCTTTGTCAAATATGCCAGTTGTTGAAGAGAAGGTTAATGGTCCTACAAAAATTGTCTACTTTCAAGAATCACCGATAATGTCAACATACCTTGTGGCCGTTATTGTCGGCATGTTCGACTATGTAGAAGCTTTCACAGCGGATGGTACTGTAGCTCCTCTGCAACATTACTTACCATAGATCTCTCTTTCGCTTTCACCTCTTGGTGGTTCATGCCTTGAATTTAACTGGCCTCATTTCCGCTTTGCAGGTACTAGTGTTCGTGTTTACACACAGGTTGGTAAGAGTGCCCAGGGGAAGTTTGCGCTAGAGGTTGCTGTGAAGACACTGATCCTCTTCAAGGAGTAATTTTCTGATCTCGTGCCCTAGTATTGATTAACAATGTCGTCTTGAGCTCTTGCCGTAGTTCTCTCTAGATGCTGCATTTCTTAAACCCAATAGTGTTGCCTAGGAAGTTCTGGTACTCTAATAATTACCAAAACATTCTGATGTAAATAATACTACCATTGCACATAGCTAGTCAAACCGATGCACCTCTGCATTCTGAAACATTAGTTCCATATGTTGATCTATATGTTTTAGTTTGAGGCGTTTGTGTATATGCACTTGACTGGGAGCCATGTATTTTCCCCTCTATATGCAATACAACTTTATCAAATATTGCTTTACAATCCCATTTTTGTGATGCGATGATTACTAAGGCGGTAAGGCCCAGTTCTTTTGGCGGGTTCTGAAATAAGCTGCCCCCTCCCCAGCTTATTTTAGAAGCACATTTTAGAAGCTTCTAAAATAAGCTGGGGAGGGGGCTGCTTATGCCATAAACCATCAAAAGAACAGGGCCTATGTCCCATAGGTTGAAATGGTGACCTTTCCCAGAGATGGCATTTGTGTCTACAATAAGTCTTTCCAATTTGTAAAATGATTTTTATGCTATGATGATTTATCAAAATTTTACCCCTTCTGGAAACCTTTTCAAGTGATTGTATTTATTTGAGTATCTGTCACCTAAAACTGTATTCATGGGTTCAGCTAATAATGGCTCATTTGTAATTGTAGGTACTTTGCTGTGCCATATCCTCTCCCAAAAATGGACATGATTGCCATTCCTGATTTTGCTTCTGGAGCGATGGAGAACTATGGCTTAGTTACATACCGTGAAACAGCTTTGCTATTTGATGAGCGACACTCTGCAGCTGCTAATAAACAAAGGGTAGGTACTATGTGTCCCCTTCTGAGACCCATGGGATCATTCTATGGGGTTTTATTGTTTCATCCATTCACTAAGTTGGGAATGTGGTTCTCGATCGTCATTAGATCTTTTACAAAGACACATGAAAATATTTTTAGTTGTATCAGTGCACAATGCTGAATCTGATAACAAAATCAAAATTTTCTCTCGGCTGGCAATTAACAAACATAAGCACTGATAGATGCTACAAGTCATTTTGTTGAGTAAGTATACATATGCTGTTTGCTGGCCATGTGCCATTGACACCATCCTATAAAAACTAATTAGTTAATTCCTTCTTATCCGTCCAGGTTGCAGTTGTTGTTGCACATGAATTAGCTCACCAGTGGTTTGGAAATCTTGTGACTATGGAATGGTGGACACACCTATGGCTTAACGAAGGTTTTGCAACATGGGTAATAAACTGAAAACACCAAAAATATCAAGAACTTACAATTATTTCATGTTGTTGCTCATTTAATGTTGCTGTCTTGGCAGGTATCCTACTTAGCTGCAGATCGTTTCTTTCCAGAATGGAATGTTTGGATTCAGTTTCTAGAGGAATCTACAACAGGTTTCAGGTTGGATGCCCTTGCAGGGTCACATCCAATTGAGGTAACAATTATGTCGTCACTGTCAGCATGCTATGATATGACTTTTTAGGGATCTGCACTCATGTTGGACAGGGGAGATATGTCAGTTTCATATTTTTAAATGTCATGTTTACCTGAGAAAAATAGAAAATGCCTTGAGAATTTGGATTGCCATATGCTTGAGAAGCTTTCTAGATCTTTTATGTGCATGTACCGTATTTCTTCCCAGTCAAGTCTCCTGCTATGACCGTACAAAAGGAGGGGGGGGGGGGAGGGAAAAGGTCAACTGCTTCTAACATTGGAGGGAAATTTGGTCCTGTCACACTGAAAGATGGGGGGTTTAGAAAAACCACACTCTCCTAAATGCACTAGTGGAGACTTTAAACTTTCCATTCATGCCCTTCACACTATGCCCATTGTGTACATTATAACCTGTCTTACTAGTTGATGTGTATATGTGGCTTATTATCTATCATTTCCAGGTTGATGTAAATCATGTTGATGAAATAGATGAGATATTTGATGCTATAAGCTATAGGAAAGGAGCTGCTGTTATCCGAATGTTGCAAAGCTACCTTGGGGCTGAGATCTTCCAGGTTTGCTTTGCTTATTTTCCCAGTTTTCAAGTTTAACAGATCATGTGACCCTGGCCGTATGATTTCTTTTGAGATGCGCTCACCCCAGCTCAGAAGGACATACTCTGTTATTTTCTTAATGTATTTGGACAGTTGGGTGACCTACACGCAATCTTAGTTGTAGTTATATAAAGACTATTGATTGGAACTTAAACTTGCACATTAGTTCCACATTCGTGAGAACCTATCAATTGAAAATTAAAATAGCTTTTGAGTGGAAACAAGAAGTTTATTGAACTGTTCTTCGTTTTGCTAGAAATCACTGGCTGCATATATCAAAAGGTTCGCATATTCAAATGCCAAGACAGAGGACTTGTGGGCTGCCCTCGAAGAGGGGTCTGGTGAGCCAGTGAAAACATTAATGCACTCATGGACAAAGCAGCAAGGTTATCCTGTTGTCAGCGTAAAACTCAAGGATGGAAAGCTAGAGCTGGAGCAGGTTGGCCATGGACATCTGCAAAATCCTTTTCAAGTTTACATGTTTTATCATTATTATCAAATTTTGTTCTGGCTTGTGGCTTTCTGAACATCTTTTGGTCTTGTCTCTTTGCAGACACAGTTCCTGTCAAGTGGGTCTGAAGGAGTTGGGCAATGGGTGGTTCCCATCACACTATGCTGCTGTTCATACTCAGTTCAGCAAAAGTTCCTTTTCCGTGGAAAACAGGAGGATTTCAATTTGTCAGGGCTCGTAGAATGCCAAAAGAAAGATGATTTCTGGATTAAACTTAATGTCGATCAGACTGGTTTCTATAGAGTGAGTTATGACGAGGAACTTGCATCCCGACTTAGGCATGCAGTTGAGACCAATATACTGAGTGCAGCAGACAGATACGGTAAAACTCTTGCATGGCTTCTTACAACTGTGTAAGTCTTTCCCTGTTTCAACTATTCTCACATTATTACTGTCTGATCAATACAGGTGTACTTGATGACACCTATGCCCTCTGTATGGCTGGTAAACAGAAGCTGGTCACGTTGCTGCATTTGATTGCTGCGTACAAGAATGAGACTGAGTATACTGTGCTTGCACATGCCATCAACGTACTACTATTCCTATTCTATATAATTAACTTTTGTTGTTCCTAAACTTGATTTTTGTTCTAAAGCGTTTTTGTTCTTGCCCTTTTAGACAAGCCTGAGCATATATGAGATGATGGCCGTTGCTGCACCTGAGGAGTTGGTTAATATGAAGAAGTTCCTAATTGACTTCCTTGAGCCATTCGCACAGTAAGTTATCTGCTTTTATCATTCTGTAGTGGAAGGATAGTTTATCGTGCAGTCTCTTCTAACCTTCCAAAAATCCGTCCTTTGCAGGAGAGTTGGCTGGGATGCCAAGAGTGGGGAGGGTCACCTGAATGCACTGTTAAGAGGTACCCTCTTATCTGCTCTAGCGGAACTAGGCCATCAGTCTACCATAGACGAGGCTGTCCGTCGATTTAATGTCTTTCTGGAAGACAGAGAGACGCCACTCCTCCCACCAGATGTCCGAAAGGTTAGCACTGTGATAAAACATAAATTAAGCATATAGCTATATAACCTTGCAAACTATGTGGAGTCCACTTGTTAACCATCTTACTGTATTGTACAGGCTGCATATGTTGCACTGATGCAGACCGTGAACAAGTCAAACAAAAGTGGGTATGAATCTCTCCTGAAGATTTACAGGGAAACTGATCTGAGCCAGGAAAAAGTCCGTGTGCTTGGTAAGCTAGTATTTCCCTTTTGTTGTTTATAAGTTAAAATGAGATTTGTGGAATCTCACAAAATTTACGATCCTCTTTGAAGGTTCTTTGGCATCGTCCCCTGACCCTGATGTTGTTCGTGAAGCGCTGAATTTCCTGCTATCGTCTGAGGTAACAAGGAAGCGATATAACATTTTTGATGATACAGTTTACTTTCAGCCAGCTAAACTTGCGATATATTGCATCCATAGGTAAGGAATCAGGATTGCATATTTGTGCTCCGCGGAGTGACTGCAGCAGCGCATGAGGTGGCATGGACATGGTTGAAGGTATTCATTGCTATTTTTGCATCTCCGTTCTTCTTCTGTGCTAATTAAATGCCTTGTCCGTGGTTCAGGAAAACTGGGACTACATAGCAGAGACCTTCACTGGACACCTGCTCACCTATTTCATCACCGTCACTGTCTCACCGGTAAATGTCATACCTGTTATATGCCACGCTCATGCAAGCAAATGCATGTGCACGAATGAAACTTAGAATCTGCTAACACGGAGGAACCATTGTTGATTTGTCTCAGCTCGCCACGGACGAGAAGGGTGACGAGGCAGAGGAGTTCTTCAAGAGCAGGACCAAGGCGAGCATCGCGAGGACGGTGAAGCAGAGCATCGAGAGGGTGAGGATCAAGGCCAAGTGGGTCAAGAGCACCAAGGGCGAGGCCGACCTCGGCAATGTTCTCAAGCAGCTCGCTCACAAGCATTGAGACGGCTAGTCTAGAACCCTAGGTAGGCGGCCCTCCTCCCTGTCGTGCTGGTTTGACTGAGCACTCCAGATGTGTACTTTAGAATAATTTGGTAATAAAAGGGCGGTTATATACTTGATTTTTATCATGTTGGTGCCGTGGTTTAGCAGATGCGTTTACGTCCCATGCTGCTCCGCAGGCTCCTGGTGCTGTTTGTCTTTCTGGAGAGAGTGAAGTCTATTTTAAACCCTAAATTTGTATGCGTAGTCCGTAATGAACCCTAACCTTTGGAATCCCTGAAATCCATACCCTGAACTTCTAATTCCCGGTCGTTACTCACCTTGGCTCGTTTTTACACTGGGATTGCTGACGTGGGCATGGTCAGTTCTGGATTGACTGCAAAGAAGCAGCCCTTACATGTGGGGCTAGCGCACGGGGTTGCAGTTCAGGTTCGGCGCCGGAGCACTCTAGGTGGGGAGGTGGGCGTGGGCTGCTGTCGGGTCACCGGTCAGCTCGCCTGGCGCAAATTAATCAAGCTCCGAAGGCAGCCATGCACACAACAAATGGGCACGCACGCATCAGATGGGCTCGGAAGTAGGCTTCGTTGGTGACGGGGCGATGTCCTTGTCCTCCCTTGACAGCAGCGTGTACTCCTTGTTGGAGCAGCCTTAATCCTCCTCCTACAGCGTTGGCTCCTCTTCCTGCGCGAGTGACAGCAGCGCATACTCCCTGTGGTGCTGCTATCGTGTACGGCGCCGGCGACCGCGCGCGCCGCGTTGCACAGCGGTGGCTGCGCTCGTCACGCAGAACACCTCACACGACGTCGAAGGGGTTCACGGCGTCTCTTCGCAGGAGCAGCCAGTACCGCCGAAGCAACAACTTCCACGGGAGTCGCACCGGAGCAGAAGCTGCCGCGGACGCGGCAGGTGCCCAACGGAAGTGGTGGACCGTTTGCGGGCGTAGTAGTAGGCGTTGAGCGGCACGAGCACAACATTGGGATGGCGGAGACGGCCGAGCAGGGCCATGTGGTGCTCGAAATCCTTTTTGGTTGGTCGACGCCGCCACCCGCGCCGTGTCGCGGAGCCGCTCCAGGGGCATGACGCTGCCGTCGTGGAGCACTGCCATGTACGCCGTGCTGCAGCCACCTTTGCCGAGAAACTCAGCGGACACGCGCAACAGTTCCTCCGGCCCGCCGCAGAGGCCGGCGTTCCAGCCCAAAGTTCGGCGGGCACTCACGTTCTGTACCAGATTTTGGAGAGACGGCTAGAGATTAGAGAAGATGGCGATGACATGTGGGTCCATTCGTCAGCGAGAGTAGAGGCTATCATAGGTGGACTGACTTTTTCCGCATGCAGTACTCCTTCCGTCTAGGTGAGTAAGTCATCTTAGGTTGTGCACCGTGACCAAGAAGAAGGGGAAAACGAGAGACTTTAATGTTTATTTGCTAATTAATAGCATTGCATGCAATAAACTAACCACTGCATGTCGTGTTTGGTAGTCTCAAGTCATTAAAAGCATGCCCACCTCTTGTCTCTTATTGGTTGATATGTGAAGAAACAAGAAACGAGGTAGAAGTTAATACAGCGCGCCTTAGTATTTTGGGATTATTTGGTTTTCGTAAGATGACTTACACACCTAGACGGAGGGAGTAGCTGATTTAGCTATCCCGGCCTTTCCTACGTAAATCCTGTTTGGATGCGACATCAAGGTCACAAACGACCGGGATCAGAGAAAACAGGGTGTCGATTTCAGGGATTCAAAGGTCAGAGTTCATTACAGACTACACATACGAAGTTAAGGTTTAAATTAGACTTTACTCTTCTGGAGACTATAGAAAAGATCCAAACATGCATTCTTCTTTTAGATTCCCAAGCATGCATTTATGTTGGACGTTAGGTAGGGTATATAGTATATACCCGTGGTACATGATCTTCCCCTGATGGTGTAGACACCTAGGGTTTTGATGGGTTGGTTTGCGATCGGTGGAGGATGGGCAATTCTAGGAATGAGGAAGCAAAGGACCTCCTGGGCTGGCTGAATTTGCATGAATTAGAGGAAGAGAGTTTCATTCGGGAGGAGGAAATACTTGAGCCACCGGATGTAGCCAAGTGGTTAGTGATAGCCAAGGTACACACTACTCGGGGTTTTAGCCCTACAATTACAAACCGCTATTCAGATATGAGGTCCGCCTAAAATCTGGCGAAGGAGTATGGAGGAAGCTCGACGGCAACTTGTTCATGGTTTAGTTTGGGTGCTTGCTGATTGGAATAAGGCAATGAACATGTGATCATGGCTATTCATGCACCAAGCAGTAATCATGGAGGAATATGATGGTTTCGAGAACCCTAGATTAGTTGCCCTGAACAAGTTAGCTCTATGGACAAGGGTCCTGATGTTTTTTTTTGAAGCTCAAACCGTAGAACAATCGTTCCACGGTAATTTTCTATTAATAAATAAATATGTTGCAAACAGAAAGGAAAAAATAAAGAATAAAGCAAAGAACAGGGCGTTTAGCCTATAGGGGGCTGGTTAATTTTCTGTAGTGATGGTGGCTGGTTGGTTATCACGTCGAACTTCGAACCAAGGGTCCTGATGTTGCCGGTGTCGCCCCATGGGTGAGATCTTGGAGGTACAAATAAAACTACCTTTTGGTTATATTGGGGATTTTGTTAGAGTAAGGGCCAAGATCAATGCGACGAAGAAGCTCGTACGTTCGTCTCGATCATAAAGGACACGAAGAAAGTCTGGCATTAGGTTTAGGACGAGAAGTTGCCGACGTTCTGCGGACGCTATGGATTACTATCAGTGGCATCAAGAGGGTTGAACTTACATACTTTAGAAGCTTCTGTAAAAGGTTTCGTAATTGAAATGAATCAAAATTCATCTTTTAGAAAAAGAGGTTGAAGAGTCCCCGTGTGTTTTGAAGAATTTGCCATAAAAAAAGATCGCATTTGCCATGCCCCTGGTTATAACTTTTGTTGGCTAAGCCGGTCTAAAAATTTGATGATCTTAAACCTCGTGCCCAACTTATATTCCCGCTAGGAGTGAGACCCGAATACTCAATGAGCGTCAGTTCTTTAGGCATGACAAATGAACATTTTTTATGTTTGTTAAAGGTGACAAGTTTAGTTGGCGAGCATGTCAAATCTGTCTTAGTTTATCTTTTTGTGAAATTGCGACTCTCGACAAACATATGTTGTCATGAAAAATGTTTGATTTGTCATGCCGGTACACACACGCAGCTGCATTTCGCACCGTTCGCACGTGTTGCCCATTGATTTGATTTTGGTGCGACATTCTGGTGGCTGAAAGCCTGAAACCGGTGGACCCAAAGAGTCTTGGGCCAGCCCCGCCTCACGGGAGCCGGAGCCATGGCCAGGCGCTCGGCCGCCGCTCGCCTATACCCTCCGGTAGGTCACCCCCCACCCACTCGCGCCCCCTTTCCCTTGGCCTACTAGCATTCAATCCTTTCCCCTCTGGCCTGTTAGCCTTGGGTTTCATCGGCCGCTGCGGTGTGGCCTGGCCATGGCGCCACCATAGGTCTAGGCTGGGGGTGGGGGAAGTGAGCACATGGTTCCACTGGTGCAGTGCAGAGGCCATGGTTCTGTGGTCTTCGCTTTCTATTTGTTCATGGGCAACTGGATTCATACGGTGTTACATTTTCTTCCACATTTAATCAGCTATACATGCTAGCTCCTACTTTGCCGACAATGGGCAATCCACTTTCATCGCTCAACATCACTCTGATAGATGCCCCACTTTATCCACAAAAAAAAAACTTTCATCGCTCAACATGCTCCACTTCCCTTCCACAATATTCTGAGACCTTATGCATACCTCGTTTACATATCCAACAGTATGCAACAACTTTGTTTAATTGGTTTGATTACGTCATAACCGCTATCTCTTCATCGTGCTGTTGATTGTGGTGAGAAACACTTCTTCTTCGGTACAACCCCCTAAACACATCAACGGAGGAGATTTTTTCATACCCCTTCATAATAAAGGATATGATGGTCTTTTCCTGCACCGAGACTTGTGTATATAGAACCTTTTTTATTTAGAGACGTGTACCTAGAACCTATACACGGCCTGACGGAGGTCTGGCTCGGTCGAGTAGCGAACGGCCTATAGTGAAACAGTGGAAATCCAAAAAATTCTTAATGAGGCACGAATCGAGCACAGAACCTCCCGCTCACACACCGAGGAGGTAAACCACTCCATCAAAGAAGTCATCATGCCTAATTGGCAGCACGGAAATTTAAAAACTATTCTCCGAGTTTAGGCTGGTCATAGTGGGAAGTAACTTAGACTAGTAACATACATATGTTACTAGTCTATGTTACTACCTTCATAGTGGGTAGTGTCATAGGTGTGGTAACATAGTTGTCTTCATTTATTACTTTGTAGACTCATTATGCATTGGAAACCGCTATGTGATGGTAACATATTATGTTACTCTATTTGTCTCTCTCCTCATTAACTACTTGCCACATCATCATTTTTGCTTATGTGGCATCTATGTTACTATCTATGTTACTCCCACTATGACCAGCCTTAGGAAGCCTGCCATGCAGTATTAAATATCATGGCGAGATAAGGGCTGCGACGTTAATAGGAACCGGCCGTGCAGGCGTTTGCTTTTACAACAGATTAGCATGCATGTCATGCAGCCTTTATTAGCGTGAGTTTTGTGGCAGCTATGATTACGGGCATTAATTAACATAGGAAAGGAAACGAACCGCACGCGATTACTGGTGAGAATTACACGTACTCCCTCCGTCTAGGTGAGTAAGGCCATGCTTGGATCCAAGAGACTATTTTTAATCTGACTAAAATTAGTCTCTTTTAGAGGCTAAAGTTCCAATCACCCCTGACTAAAGAAAGGCTAGAACTAATCTTGAGACTAAAAAATTTTAGTCAAGGAAACCCTACTAAAATGTGGATTAGTCCTCTCTCTTCTCATTTAACTCCTCTCCTTTAACACATGCGAGTTCGGGATTGGAGTGTTTGAAGGATAATAAATGCTCATTAACTCATTTTAGTCTATTTAGTATTTGTATCCAAGCATGGGTGAGGCTAGCAAGTTTTAGTCCCACTACTTTTAGTCGTGGGACTAAAACGTATCCAAGCACCCTCTAAGTCATCTTAGGTTGTGCACCGTGACCAAGGAGGAGGGGAAAACAAGAGACCTTAATGTTTATATGCTAATTAATAGCATTGCATGCAATGAACTAATCACTGCATGTCGTGTTTGGTAGTCTCAAGTAATTAAAAGCATGCACACCCATCGTCTCTTATTGGTTGATATGTGAAGAAACAAGAAACGAGGTAGAAATTAATGCACCGCGCCTAAGTATTTTGGGATTATTTGGTTTTCATAAGATGACTTACACACCTAGATGGAGGAAGTATTTAGTTCCCATGCGACGAAGCCTTGGTCCTAGAGTTTTGGTCATTGTGCCCAATATGCCCAGGCGGGGAGAGTATGAACGACGACCTATTTGAACTTTTTTGGAATTTTGAACGTAACTATTTTAAAGGCGAACATTGTTTAAAATTTGAATAACATATGAAAAGGCAAACAATTTTTTGAAAGTCGAACACATTTTGAAACTCTGAACAAATTTTGAAAAATGGGAAAACTGAATTCCAAACAATTTTAAAACTCTGAACTTTTTGAAAACGAGACCATTTTTCGAATTCTTCAAACTTCTTGGAAAATGTGAATAGATAAATAAATATGTTGAACATTTTTGAACTTTACAGTCTTGGAAAAGAAAAAAGAAATGGAAAAAAGAAAAAATTAATTCATGAACATTTTCCCAAACCGGTAAAACCGACCTGGAACCATCTTTCAAAAAACGGCATCTCAGAGGCAACGAACAGATTAAAATGGGCAGACCCATGTTCACTCATATCGACCTGGTATGTGCGAAACAACAAACTATTTTTTTGACATTTTTAAAATGACCTCAACTCTCGTGAACAGGTCGGCATGACCTTG
The DNA here is from genome assembly GCF_018294505.1 of Triticum aestivum. NCBI lineage: Eukaryota > Viridiplantae > Streptophyta > Magnoliopsida > Poales > Poaceae > Triticum > Triticum aestivum. The sequence goes on along the minus strand of NC_057810.1, from coordinate 294,752,492 downwards.
TTAGGCTTCCATGCCATGTTTGAACGATTTTCGACGCCGTATGCAAGTTGCGATAGGTCCGATCATTTATGAGCATTTTTTATCAAGAAAACTACAGAAAAGGCAAAACTTGTCGAAAACCCAAACGACTTGACATGATGTCTCAAATTAGTGATACAAGGTCATGAAAAAATCTTGAGTTCATTCGAAGGTTGTCAAGAAACTACGTGCTCTCAGACGGTGCCTTCTGGCAGGACACCCTCCACTAAATATGGTCTAATTTTGGACATTCTTGAAATAACTCTAACTTTTGTAAGTAGGTGAGAATGCCCATTGTAGGCATCTATGCCATGTTTGAACGAATTTCAACACCGTATGCAAGTTGCAACACATCCAACCATTTATCAGTCTTTTTTGACCGAGAAAACTTTAGAAAATGCAATACTTGTTGGAAACCCAAACAGCTTGGCATGGTGCCTTGAATTGGTCATACAAGTCCATGAGCGGAATTCGAGCCATTTCAACGATGTTGAGAAACAACGTGCTCTCAAACAGAACCTTTTTGCCTACGCGGGCACCCTCCGTTGAACATATGGCCTAATTTTTGTCATTCATGAAATGACCTCGAATTTTGCACGAAGGTGGGCATTGCCCATGGTAGGCATCCATGCCAGATTTGAGCGAGTTTCGACATAGTATGCAAGTCACGACATGTCTGTCCATTTATTGACCTTTTTTGTTACGGCAAATCGTCAGACAATCGCACACACGATTGTAGAATGGGCGGGCCCATCTCAGCGTTCGAGCCACCGGTATTGCAAATCTTCTGGAAGGTTACTAGCCAGTTTGACGACTACTAGAAAGTTCCTAAACCATTTTTCCTGATTTTTCTCAGTTTTGGTTTTGTTTTTATTTTCTATTTTTTGTTTCTTTTTGTTCTGTTTCTTTTAGAAAAATTCATAATTTTTTTAAAAAAATCAACATATTAAAAAATTGTTCACTTTTTTTTTTCAAAAGATGATCACAAATTCTAATTTTCGTCATGTTTTCAAGAATCCTTCACGTTTGATAACATGTTCAGATTTTTTAATTTGTGCATGTTTTCCAAAAAACGGAGTTTCAAAATTTTCTTTACGGTTTAAACATTGTTCACAATTTAAAAAAAATGAATTTGAAAATTTGTTTGTGTTCTGTAAATAGCTTAGAGTTTTAAAAGTTGCTCGTGTTTTTTTTTTCGAATTTCAATTTTTATTCTCATTTTAGAATGTGTTCGGAATTTCAAAATGTGTTCCAATTTTTTAAAATTTTATTTGAGTTTTCAAGAAATTGTTCTCATTTTAAGTATTTTTCATAGATTCAAATAATGTTTCAATATTAAAAAAACTTTGATTTCAAAAACAATTAGCGTATTACAAAAAGTTTGTGGATTTCAAAAAATGATCGTGTTTCCAAATTTTGTTTTATAATATTGTTCACAGAATTTGAAGAAATATTCGGCATTTAAAAGATGGTCACAATTTTCAGATATTTCAAAGTTCTGTAAACACTGTTTCAATTGTGCCGCTTCTGTGTGTTAATAAAATACCCGCGTTGGCTTAAAACACAAAGCAGTTAATAGGTCGACTGGCTAGCAGCACACCTTAGACGGTGTAATGTCACGTGTTCGAATCTTGCCATGGCATTTATTCTTTTTGGTGACTCTATATGCTCTATTCCGGTTCCTGTTGGTGGGCCGGCCCAGCAGCGGGCGTGCTGCTCTATATGGTCCCTGTTAGTGGGCTGGGCCAGTAGCGGGTCCTCTTCCCAATCGTACGGCATATACTTCTAGGTGGCTGACGCACATACATACGGAAGTTGTGAAATGTCCAGATTACCCTTTATACGTTTTGTGAGGGGGGTTGTACCGAAGCGGATTTCTCAAGGACCTTGTGTGGTGACCTCTGGTGATGGATGAAAATAGAGGCAAAACATAGTTGAAAACTTGAGGCTGCTTTTACAACTTGTTATTTTTTGTATGTTACATACAGGCATTGCCTTGAGTTTCCTTTATATGCTCCTCTTTTCCTACATGCTAAAGTCCGTGACTATGTTGGCCTCTTCATCGCCTGCTGCAACGCAATCCATGTTCATATCATCTGAGTCCGGATATGAGCAGAGCAAAGGCAGCAGTGCCTTTTTTCCAAGGCTCGGAAGGCAGCTCTCCTGTCTGTCTCTCTGTATGTACATGCTTGACTTTCCAGATTACAACCATGGAAGATTCATTCTTATGGCGACGATACATCATCATTGTTGAAACTGTGTGAAGTGGCGCTCGAGTAGCTCGTGTTGCTGACCTGGGCAGCTTCATACTCCTGTCCAAGAGTCCGCAGCCTGTTCAACTCTGGCAAGATTTCTTTTCCGAGATCTGGCCGGTCCTTCTTCCGTACCTCCGCACATTTCAAAGCCAGCTGCGTGAACGCCAGGGCCTCTTCCACTGGCCAGTCTGTCACCGTCGGGTCGAGTACCTCCTGGAAGGCTCCTTTCTCTATGGCATGCTCGACTTGGTGCGTGAGGCCCATGGGGGACCTGGTTGTGATGATCTGGAGCAGCAGGATGCCGAACGAGTATATGTCGGATTTGGTGGTCAGCATGCCCGTCTGCTGGTACTCAGGGTCGATGTAGCAGAATGTGCCGGCTGTGGACGTCATCCTGTACTGTGTGACTTCAGCTATGGACTGTGGCACCAGCCTCGCGAGGCCGACGTCGCTGATCTTGCTGACGAAGTTGTGGTCGAGGAGGATGTTGCCGGGCTTCAGGTCTCGGTGGACAAGTGGTTCTGGCTTCGCCTGGTGGAGGAAGAGAAGGCCGGTAGCGATATCTGCGGCGATCCTGAAGCGGATGCTCCATGGGATTGGTTTGGTGTTGCCTCTTCTGCAGAGCCGGTCCTCTAGGCTTCCGTAGTCCATGTACTCGTACACCAGACAGCCATACTCCGGGCATGCTCCGAGCAGCAGGACCATGTTTGGATGCCGCATGCTGCTAAGTATTTCAATCTGCAAAGCATTGATAAGCATGCGATACAGGTTGATCATGGCTTCATTTGCATAATGAAAATGCTGCTAAAGACTCAATAGCTAAATGAGGTCTCCTCAAACAAATACCCTGATGTTGAACATATTTATTGCCAGTAAAAGAGAAGGAATGCACATGGTGTTTACATGGCTCTAGTAATACTACATCCATCCTGGTTTATTGGTCCCTATTGTATTCCGTACCAAATTTTGACTAAAAAATTGACCATCAAAATGTTAATGCATGCCAACAAAAATTATATCATTGGATTCGTATTTGAACATATTTTTCAATGATATAATTTTTGTTGACATGCGTGAATTTTTTATTAGTTAAATTTATAGTCAAAATTTAACACGGACTATAATGAGGACCAATAAACCAGGACGGAGGTAGTATGTAAGTACTGAAAGCAGCCCTGAATAGACTGACAAATAATGAAGCTATAACTGCATAACTATGAAGGTCTTAGGATTTGCAATGCTGTATCGTATTTACCTCTTGCTGAAACTGTTTCCTCCCCTGTGATGCGTCTGGTCTTAGGATTTTAATAGCAACATTAGTATGATCCAATACAGCTTTATATACTGGTCCATATCCACCTTCGCCTATCTTGAGTGCCCTGTCAAACTTATGTGTGGCGGCTTCTATATCATCAATGGAATACCTCCTGTACCGGAGATCCGTGTCCGATGCTCTCCTTCTCTCCTCGAACTCGCGCTTTGCCTTCCATTCTGCTCTTAGTCTCTTCTGCGCCTCGAGCTCTGCAATTTTTTGGGCAGCTTCTGCTGCCTCCAGCGCAGCTTTGCACTTTGCTTTCTCCATTTCAACAAGCGCAAGGGCTTCTTCTTCTGAACTCCTTAGTTCTTGGTACAATTTAGACTCTTCCACCTTCATCTGGGACAGCTGAGCCGCCTGCAGTTAGATTGTTTATTTCATTATATCAAGAGAGTTTGGTCAGTTTAGGAACTGCTTGACATTATACTCAGGTCCATCTATTTACATGTAAACTGTACCTTCTGTTTGGCGTCAAGTGCTTCCTTACATGCGGAGTTATACATTTCCATTGTCTGCTTCAGCTCTAGTCTCAGTCGTCTCATCTCAGCTTCTACATCCTTCTGCATTCAAGCGAAGCAAAATATGAGAATTCATGATCCAGTACCTAATAACTTCAAATCAATGTCCAGCTTGCAAAGTCTTGATCCACTGTAGCAACTTAATGGTTACAATGCTCTTACCCCGGCTGAACTTAGGCTTTCCAAGGATGCATATGATGATAGTTCTATTGATTCAGCGTAGTCCACAGAATTTAACTCCATGCTCATGGGAAAATCAACGTCATCTGAAAAGGAGCTGCGAGTCACGGAGGGCCTTGGTGGTGCAATGAAGTCGATGTAGTCGTCGAAATCCTTTTGAGGTGCTTGCCTTCCAGAGAGGAGATGCCTATCTTTTGTTGAGACCTTTGCGTAGCCAGATAACCGGTCTACTGATGTTCTACTTGTCTTCGGTGACGATGGGTTCTTTCTCTTGATGGTCTATTATACAAAATGAGATATTGCTTACATTCACATTGCCTAGGTATTTAATTAAACACATGGATGCTAACTGCTGAAGGTAACCATAGTGACCAAATGACCATCTAACCGGTAAATGACAAGTTATTTTTTAACTGTATAAGTGAATTTCTGCTGACCATTTAGCTTCAGGAACATGCGATGTATTTATCGAAGTGCTATGTATCTTCTTCACAAACTTACCTTGGGAATGCATCGGGTTCGATGTTTGGTTGGGAGTTTTGCTTCGGAGGGAGAATACTAAAGGGTGCCGGAGATTTGGCTGCCTTCACTTGGATGGCCTTCCCTTTATGTATTACATGCACTGTGCAATAATCAGGCGCCATCTTCATCAAGCATGTTGGCACATCAGGATTTCTAAATCTTCTGCATGGTGTAAAGTCCATGCCTGTGTTCAGTATAGGTATATATCAAAGGTATGTAATGGTGCATAATCATGGAGTATGGATGGGTAGGTACCTGATGAATGTGTTCCTAGTGGATGCTCCAACTACGATATCGGTGATGGCGTGACCAGTAGCATAATCAATTATTGCTTTGGAGATATCATTGCCATCCAAGATCACCTCATTTAGATGCATCTGCGATTTGCAGTGGCAGTATATGTCAGTATTACTTCTGTTATGTGATTCTATTTGCTTCCTCTTGTTATTATTACTATTTTCCCTGTCTTAGTACCAAAACCTTTTTATTTCACGAAGCCTTGGTATGTATCAGCTATTATAGATGGTTCACTCTAATGTTTTTTTTATGTCTGCTCTGCTATAGCGGTATGCCAATTTGATCTAACATCTACAAGATGCGAGAAGGCAGTGTTCTAGTATTCAATTGACACTCACCCCTTTACGAGCACAGTAGCCTCTGTATGAGATAAACAGTTGTGACATATCTGCATCTGTGTCAACTCCGCGGCCTGCTTCCCCTGTAATGTGGCCATAGCAAAATAAAGTAGAGTAAGTGTTGGAAAGTTAAACCATGTTAAATAGGAGAATAAAACCTTTACTAGTCGCCTTATGTAATCAATAGCTGTGGGGACTAGTGAATATGCACAAGTGTTAAAACTATGCAGTAAGTCAAATTCATTTTGGAACAACGCAATCTGCATCATCCTACAAAATCGCTGTAAATCGTGATTGTGTAGCATTCTCTGTTCATCACATGATGACATTACGCAAATAACATTGTCACAGAATAACGCCAATCTTGGAAATTGGACGTTTCGTTTGTCATCTATGAAGTTATTGCTACCCTCATCGCCAAACCTCTAATTTCAGGTAAATCAGTCTGCTGTGATGGTGAACGGGTTACAAAAATACAGGTGGAAACTGAAGACCCTAGCGATCATAACTTCAGTCGGCCTGATTTTGACGGCGTTCAGATGTAGGAAAAGGTCGCTTCTGATTTTCATTTCCTTTTTCATGCAGATACCTCTTACCATAAAGAACGAGAAGTGTACTTTGGTTGATCCTGACATGGACCAACTGGAGGGTGCTCCCCCTGGCCATGAGCCGATCCACTGCCCATTTCGCCGCTTGCTGGCTGTTCTTGTCCCGGTCGACGGCCACGATGGTTGAGATGTCCTTCCCGGCCTCGGGCTCCCCGCTGTGCGACGCTGTGGAGAATGCCGAGAGGTACATTTCTCAGCTCTCCGACCGACCGACAAACGAAGCGACCGACCGACGGGAGGGGGAGAGAGAGAGACAAAAGGGGATTTTTGTCCCTCCTCCTCCCCTTTTGCTTATTTCTCCTGCCCTGCCTGGCCGAGGTCTCCTCGTCCCTTGCTGTCGCGACCGAACCCGGCCGAAGCCGCAATGTTGTTTTAGGGAGCTTGTGTTGTTTTGCCAAGTTTGGATGCAGTGTGGTCGTGAGGATTTTCTTAATTTTCTGTGGCTCCTGTTTCCCCGCTTCTTAAGCAAGAGGTGTAGGCGGGAGGACCACATGTTCAATGCCACCTTTCTGCTTGTTTCTAAGAATAGCGGCAGGTGACAGATAGGGGTGTCGCCAGGCGCTAGCTGAGTTTCCTTTAAGGCCTCTTTGGTTTATAGCATAGGAAAATCATAGAAATATAAAAGTCATCAAAAATGAGATGACATGTATCTCAAATTCTATGGATCTCTACTTCTAAAAGAAAGAGTCTGCGGTTGTGATGGTCAGGCGCACGGCTCCATCCTGTCCGGGTGTGTCTGTTTGGGCACAATGAACAAATCAGACGGCCCAGCGCGCGGTCGCAAACGGACCTTTGTCCGTTTTCTGTCCGCTTTCTGATGAGGACATGACTACGTTGGATACGACCAAAAATATTGCATATATGTATATTTGTGAGGTGATTTCTAATGCAAAGTATGCAAGAATTTATTTATGTCATCCAAGACAAAAATATTTCACAAACTTTAGTGCCATGTCTAATTGCAGGTGTATGGGACATTTGTATAATCCACATATGGAAATAAGGGGAAAAAAGAAGTTCAGGTGCTGTTTAAAAAGTCTTCTCACGTCACTTTTGGGTCAAGAGAAGATAGAGTCCAAGTCTCTCACGTTCTGAATTCAGATTCAAACTGCACAAACATACCTGACTCAAAACGCCAAGAACTTATGGACTCCGAATTGGGTGATTCTTTTTTTTTGTGTTGAAAAGTAGATTTCGTGCTCTTTCCAACCCAATTGGATTCACCTTAAAATTCGTTCGGAGCGTCGAGTTATCGACGAAACAATCTGATGCTGCAGCAAAATCCGAGTCAAACTATAAGTCCAAAGGTGTTGCATCACCTCCACTTGGGCCCTTTGGCCTTGTATGACCTACGGTTAGTTTTAGGCTGCCTTGGGACGTCCTCCCACCTCATTGGCTGCCACCCCTTGCTCCTATACAAGTAGATCCATCTAGTATATTTTTTCTTGCGATTTGTTTATTTAAAAGTTAGCCATTGCAACTTCGTGTACTTCGTTTGTGTCCAACAACCAGATCAAGACCACTTTCGGATCTCCACTTTTATCAAAACTTCATATATATTCACAATATTCAGATTGCTTTATCATATTCTTGCTTGTTCTTCGATTGCTTGGTGGAATAGACCTTCATGGTCAGGTTGATCGTGCTCCGACGTGGTCAATAACCTCTCGGAGTTGGTTTAGCGATTGCTAAGGCGCAACGTCGTGCACGTTTGTAGTCGGATCATCAAAGTCGTCTCCACCAAATCGATAGTTATCATCTCATCGAAAGATCGGGACACCCCACCTCTATCAAGTGGTATCAGTTTTCAGGTTGCTCGGTGTAAATTTCCAGTTTTCCCTAGATTAGAATTTTCTTACCTATTGTCCAAGAAAAAGCCAAAAAAAAGTTAGATCTGTTCATCCTTTGTCCAAGCCAGTCTGAGTCTTTGCAATTTTCTTTTCATTTGTTGCATTATTGAATTATCGATTGCATCGTTGTGTCGAGTTGCTGGTCTTAGTGTCTAGTTCCTTTAGAGTTTTGAGTTCTGTTCACATTAGTCACGCCGCTGCTGCATCATTGTCCCTTCCGCTGTCCACCACCTCATTCATCAATTTCCATCATGTGCTACCCACTGTTCATTGTCATAATCATAGTTGAGGTCGTTCACATCTTCGCTTGATCCAATCTACATCTTATCTAGTTTGTTTTAGAAAGAGGGAGAAAAAAAAGGCAGAGAAAAAAAGTTAAAAAAGTCAGAGAGAAAAAAGGAGAGAAAGAAAAATAAAAAAAGTGTGAGAAAAAAAGAGAAGAAAAACAAAACAAAAGGTTTGGATCTATCTAGACTCAATCTCGTAGCTGAATTCGGATTGAAATCTGTTTTGTGCACTGCTCAGTAAAATAGGCATAACTTCCTCGTACGAAGTCCGTTTTGGTTTTGCGAGTACTCAAATTAAAGCTAGCGACGAGCCGTATCTAAATAGTTGCAGAAGCTTCTTCAATATTGGACACCTCAAAATCGGCTTTGAAATAGGTCTTTTTGCCCTCCGAAGTTTGCGAACATAGTTTATTCCAGTTTTAGAATTTTTTTGACTGCTCATATCAACTCGTAATTGAGTGATTCTTTTTGTGTTTGAAAGCTTGAGTCAGTGCCATTCTTGAGAAAAATTATTAGAAAATTGGCACAAACTTTTCTAGAGGAAAGTTGGAGAGAAAGTTGGTATATCCTACTTGGCTGTTGTTTCACATCATTATCTTTACTGCTATTGTGATCTTCACTTATATCTTGTTATCTAGAGCTACTGCATACCCTTTATTGATGCTAGTTGTGCTACGCCGTGTCCTTATTAGTGTTCTAGGCTCGCGTCTCTAGTACGGTATAACCTAGGACCAGCACAGTACCGTTGTTGAACGTTTCTTCAACATTGCATCTCTGAATTGATTATTGCTAATCTTTTGCTACCATATACTTAAGCCTTTCAAGCTCCACATATTTCTACACCGTGTATACGCACTTTCCCCTGGCAATCGCTTTACTCAATCTTCGGAGTTATTTGACACCGCTGATTGCCGGTCACCACTTGCTGCATGGTAAGAAGTTGTAAGATATTGAGATTTGCTATACTATGAGCGTTTTAGCACCACTTCCAAGTAGTTCATAGGAACATTTTTTTTGATTCTGTTTCTTGTTTCTACTAATCATGAAAGGATCCAGAGTCAATTCATGGGCTTTGTCGATCGCGGGAGACGTGCCACCACCTTTGCAAATACCACAACCGTCACGAGAGATGCACAAACATCCAAATGCACATGATCAGGTTAATGTATCTATACCACCATTTAATGGCCGTTTAGACCTGCTTTATATATTGAATGGGAGTTCGACATAAAAAATATATTTGCCTCCCATAATTTTGATGAACATAAAAAAGTTAAGGTTGTAGTTGGTTCTTTCACTGGTTATGCTTTGGTTTGGTGGAGTGAATATTGTCGGTTACACCCTGATTATATACCTACTACTTGGGATGATTTGAAACTTGCCATGCGACATACATTCATCCCCGCTTATTATACTCGTGATAGGATTAAAAAGTTGCAACATTTAAAACAAGGTAGTGACATTGTAACGAAATATCATGATGATTTACAAACTACCTTGTTGCATTACTTTTTAGAAGAAAGTGAAGATGATTTTATGGATAGATTTTGGGGAGGATTAAACCGTGATATTCAAGAGATACTAATTCATGAAGAGTGTTATCCTATGGACCATCTCTTTTGTCTTGCTTGCAAAGCTGAACAGGAAATAAAACAATGTGTTGCCCACGAGGAGAACAAGCGCACGGTGCACATTCCAAGAGTTGATACGATTGTTCCTTCAACTACTAGGCATACTATGACAACCACATCCGTTGTTGTGAGGACTACATCACCTTCACCATGTGACACATCACCATTGAGAGTGCCTACATCAGCTGAGTTGATCATAAAAGGTAATGACAAAGGTACTGATCTTCCACTTCCACATGAGTATGATGAATACCTTGTCAATTTCAATTCACCATGTGATGACCTACCCACTATTTTGATCACACCACCTATTTTACAGGACTATGTTGATGATTTGACTTTGCCATGTGATCAAACAAATGCAATATCAATAATGTCCAGAGCACCCATTGAATTAACTGTTGATGCAAAAGAACCAATGTTTAATCATTTTGATATGACCTCTAATCTTGGTGTGATTCTATGTCAAATGACTTATTGCATGTTTGCTTATTTAAGCATGTTGTAGCATGTAAATTTGATGCAAGTAAGGTTTATTCACCAATGTTGGGATGGTTTAATGATGAACATGGTCAATCTTTTGATTTGAATAAGAGCTTCACTTATATGTGCAAATTGAGTTTCAATATTTTAATTTCTTCTACATCTTGTGATAATATTTTGGCTTGATATCTTATGAACTATACTCATGTATACATGTCTCATATGTGCAAAAACCAAGGAAAATAAAAATGGATGACATATACATATACAACATGTACACCTTGTCTCTTTTATTAGCCACATTTCAGATTAAGCAACGCCGAGAACGGCTTTGTTTTCAAGAAGGGGAGGATGATGAGGACATGACTATGTTGGATACGACCAAAAATATTGCATATATGCATATTTTTGAGCTGATTTCTAATGCAAACCATGCAAGAATTTTTATGTCATCCAGGACAAAAATACTTCACAAACTTTAGTGCCATGTCTAATTGCATGTGTATGGGACATTTATATAATCCACATATGAAGATAAGGAAAAAGAGAAGTTTAGGTGTTGTTCAAAAAGTCTTCTCACGTCACTTTTGGGCCAAGAGAAGATAGAGTCCAAGTCTCTCATGTTCTGAATTTAGATTCGAATTGCACAGACATACCTTACTCAAAACGCCAAGAACTCGTTCATACGGACTCTGAATTGGGTGATTCTTTTGTTTGTTGGAAAGTAGATTTTGTGCTCTTTCCTACCCAATTGGATTCACCTTACAATTTGTTCGGAGCGTCGAGTTATCGACCAAACAATCTGACGCTGCAGCAGAATCCGAGTCAAACTACAAGTCCAAAGGTGTTGCATCACCTCCACTTGGGCCCTTTGGCCTTGTATGATCTAGGGTTAGTTTTAGGCTGCCTTGGGACGTCCTCCCACCTCCTTGGCTGCCACCCCTTGCTCCTATATAAGTAGATCCATCTAGTATCTTTTTCCTTGGGATTTGTTTATTTAAAATTAGCCATTGCAACTTCGTGTACTTCGTTTGTGTCCAACGACCAGATCAAGATCGCTTTCGGATCCCCACTTTTATCAAAACTTCATATATATTCACAATATTCAGATTGCTTTATCATATTCTTGCTTGTTCTTCGATTGCTTGCAGGAATAGACTTTCGTGGTTAGGTTGATCGTGCTCCGGCGTGGTCAATAACCTCTCCGAGTTGGTTTAGCGATTACCAAGACGCAACGTCGTGCACGTTCGTAGTCGGATCATCAAAGTCGTCTCCACCAAATCGATAGTTATCATCTCATCGAAAGATCGGGACACCCCACCTCTATCACTTTCGACATGAAACAGACATCGCGCATATGGGAGGGGCGCACGCATGTCCTCCCCTGGCCCGCCCGTTGGTGGCACAAAGCAATGTTAGGGAACGTAGTAATTTCAAAATTTTCCTACGCACACGCAAGATCATGGTGATGCATAGCAACGAGAGGGGAGAGTGTTGTCCACGTACCCTCGTAGACTGAAAGTGGAAGCCTTAAAACAACGCGGTTGATGTAGTCGTACGTCTTCACGGCCCGACCGATCAAGGACCGAAACTACGACACCTCCAAGTTCTAGCACACGTTCAGCTCGATGTCGATCCCCGTACTCCGATGCAGCAGAATGTCGGGGAAGAGTTTCGTCAGCATGACGGCGTGGTGACGATCTTGATGTTCTACCATCGCAGGGCTTCGCCTAAGCACCACTACAATATTATCAAGGACTATGGTGGAGGGGGGCACCGCACATGGCTAAGAGATCAAGAGATCGATTGTTGTGTCTAGAGGTTCCCCCTGCCCCCGTATATAAAGGAGCCAAGGGGGAGGGGCCGGCCGGCCAAGGAAAGGCGTGCCAAGGGGAGTCCTACTCCCACCGGGAGTAGGACTCCCTCCTTTCCTTGTTGGACTAGGAGAAGGAAGGAAGGAGGAGGGAGAGAGGAAGGAAAGGGGGGCGCCGCCCCCCTCTCATTGTCCTATTCGGACTAGGTGGGGAGGGGCGCGCTGCCCAGCCCTTGCCTCCTCTCCTCTTCTCCACTAAGGCCCATGTAGGCCCAATAAGCCCCCGGGGGGTTCCGGTAACCTCCCGGTACTCCGGTAAAATCCCGATTTCACCCGGAACACTTCCAACATCCAAATATAGGCTTCCAATATATCAATCTTCATGTCTTGACCATTTCGAGACTCCTCGTCATATCCGTAATCACATCTAATATCAAGCAAGTTGTCACTTCCGTGAAGAAGCCCAAAGCTGGACCAAAGCCTGAAATTGAGTGATTCTACTGCAAAGGAAATGGTCACTAGAAGCAGAAATGCCCTGAATATTTGGTGGATAAGAACGATGGCAAAGTGAACAAGGGTATATTTGATATATAGGTTATTGATGTGTACCTTACCAGTGTTTATAGTAGCCCCTGAGTATTTGATACTCGTTCGGTTGCTAAGATTAGTAACTCGAAATAGGAGTTACGGAATAAACAGAGACTAGTTGAGGGTGAAGTGATGATGTGTGTTGGAAGTGGTTCCAAGATTGATATGATCATCATCGCACACTCCCTATACTTTCAAGATTAGTGTTGAACCTAAATAAATGTTATTTGGTGTTTGCGTTGAGCATAAATATGATTAGATCATGTTTATTGCAATACGATTATTCATCTAAAACAGAGAATAAATTGTTGTTCTATTTACATGAATAAAACCTTCTATGGTCATACACCCAATGTTGATGGTTTATTGAATTTTGATCGTAGTGATACACATATTCATAATATTGATGCCAAAAGATGCAAAGTTGATAATTATAGTGCAACATATTTGTGGCACTGCCGTTTGGGTCATATCGATGTAAAGCGCATGAAGAAACTCCATAAAGATGGACTTTTGGAATCACTTGATTATGAATCATTTGATGCTTGCGAACCGTGCCTTATGGGCAAGATGACTAAAACTCCGTTCTCCGGAACAATGGAATGAGCTACTGACTTGTTGGAAATAATACATACAGATGTATGCGGTCCAATGAGTATTGATGCTCGTGGTGGGTACCGTTATTTTCTTACCTTCACAGATGATTTAAGCAGATATGGTTATATCTACTTAATGAAGCATAAGTTTGAAACATTTGAAAAGTTCAAAGAATTTCAGAGTGAAGTGGAAAATCATAGTAGCAAGAAAATAAAGTTTCTAAGATCTGATCATGGAGGAGAATATTTGAGTTACGAGTTTGGTCTGCATTTAAAACAATGTGGAATAGTTTCACAACTCACGCCACATGGAACACCACAGCGTAATGGTGTGTCCAAACATCGTAACCACACTTTATTTGATATGGTGCGATCTATGATGTCTCTTACTAGGTTACCACTATCGTTTTGGGGTTATGCATTAGAGACAGCTGCATTCACTTTAAAATAGGGCACCATCAAAATCCGTTGAGACGACGCCTTATGAACTGTGGTTTAGCAAGAAACCAAAGTAGTCGTTTCTTAAAGTTTGGGGATGCGATACTTATGTGAAAAAGCTTCAACCTGATAAGCTCGAACACAAATTGGAGAAATGCGTCTTCATAGGATACCCAAAGGAAACTGTTGGGTACACCTTCTATCACAGATCCGAAGGCAAGATCGTTGCTAAGAATGGATCCTTTCTAGAGAAGGAGTTTCTCTCGAAAGAAGTGAGTGGGAGGAAAGTAGAACTTAATGAGGTAATTGTACCTTCTCCCGAATTGGAAAGTAGTTTATCACAGAAACCAGTTCTAGTGATTCCTACACTAATTAGTGAGGAAGCTAATGATGATCATGAAGCTTCAGATCAAGTTACTACCAAACTTCGTAGATCTTCCAGATTAAGATCCGCACCAGAGTGATACGGTAATCATATTCTGGAAGTCATGTTACTAGACCATGATGAACCTACGAACTATGAGGAAGGGATGATGATCCCAGATTCCGCAAAATGGCTTGAGGCCATGAAATCTGAGATGGGATCCATGTATGAGAACAAAGTGTGGACTTTGGTGGACTTGCCCGATGATCGGCAATCCATAGAAAATAAATGGATCTTCAAGAAGATGGACACTGATAGTAGTTTTACTATCAACAAAGCTTGATTTGTCGCAAAAGGTTTTCGACAAGTTCAAGGTGCTGACTATAATGAGATTTTCTCAACTGTAGTGATGCTTAAATCCGTCCGAATCATGTCAGTAGTTGCCATATTTTATGAAATCTGGGGAATGGATGTCAAAACTGCATTCCTGAATAGATTTCTGGAAGAAGAATTGTATATGATACAAACAGAGGGTTTTGTCGATCCTTAGAATGCTAACAAAGTATGCAAGCTCCAGCGATCCATTTATGGACTGGTGCAAGCCTCTTAGAGTTGGAATAAATGTTTTGATAGTGTGATCAAAGCATATGGTTTTATACAGACTTTTGGAGAAGCCTGTATTTACAAGAAAGTGAGTGGGAGCTCTGTAGTATTTCTAATACTATATGTGGATTACATGTTGTTGATTGGAAATAATATAGAATTTCTGGATAGCATAAAGGGATACTTGAATAAGAGTTTTTCAAAGAAAGACCTCGGTGAAGTTGCTTACATATTGGCCATCAAGATCTATAAAGATAGATCAAGACGCTTGATAAGATTTTTCAACATATATATACCTTCACAAGTTTTTTGAAAGAGTTCAAAATGGATCAGTCAAAGAAGGAGTTCTTGTCTGTATTGCAAGGTGTAAAGTTGAGTAAGAATCAAAGCCCGACCACGACAGAAAATAGAAAGAGAATGAAAGTCATTCCCTATGCCACAGTCATAGGTTCTATAAAGTATGTTGTGCTGTGTACCAGACCTATTGTGTACCTTGCCATGAGTTTTGGCAAGGGGGCACAATAGTGATCTAAGAGTAGATCACTGGACAGCGGTCGAAATTATCCTTAGTGAGGACTAAGGAAATATTTCTCGATTATGGAGGTGATAAAAGAGCTCGTCATAAAGATTTACGTCGATGCAAGCTTTTACACCGATCCAGATGACTCTAAGTCTCAATCTGGATACATATTAAAATGGGAGCAATTAGCTAGAGTAGCTTCGTTCAGAGCATTGTACACATAGAATATTTGCAAAATACATACGGCTCTAAATGCGACAGACCCGTTGACTAAACTTCGTTCATGAGCAAAACATGATCACACCTTAGTACTCTTTGGGTGTTAATCACATAGCGATGTGAACTAGATTATTGACTCTAGTAAACCCTTTGGGTGTTGGTCACATAACGATGTGAGCTATGGGTGTTAATCACATATAGATGTGAATATTTGTGTTAAATCACATGGTGATGTGAACTAGATTATTGACTCTAGTGCAAGTGGGAGACTGAAGAAAATATGCCCTAGAGGCAATAATAAAGTTATTATTTATTTCCTTAATTCATGATAAATGTTTATTATTCATGCTAGAATTGTATTAACCGAAAACTTAGTACATGTGTGAATACATAGCCAAAACCTATAGTCCCTAGTATGCCTCTACTTGACTAGCTCGTTAATCAAAGATGGTTATGTCTCCTAACCATAGACATGTGTTGTCATGTGTTGTCATGTGATGGACATGACCCATCCGTTAACTTAGAATTATGATCGTGTTAGTTTCATTGCTACTGCTTTCTTCATGACTTATACAAGTTCCTCAGACTATGAGATTATGCAACTCCCGAATACCAAAGGAACACTTTGTGTGCTACCAAACGTCACAACGTAAAAGGGTGATTATAAAGGTGCTCTATAGGTGTCTCCATAGGTGTTTGTTGGGTTGGCATAGATCGAGATTAGGATTTGTCACTCCATGTTTCGGAGAGGTATCTCTAGGCCCTCTTAGTAATACTCATCACTATAAGCCTTGCAAGCATTGTAACTAATGAGTTAGTTACGGGATGAAGTATTACGGAATGAGTAAAGAGACTTGCCGGTAACGAGATTGAACTAGGTATTGAGATACCGACGATCGAATCTCGGGCAAGTAACATACCTATGACAAAGGGAACAACGTATGTTGTTATGCGGTTTGACCGATAAAGATCTTCGTAGAATATGTAGGAACCAATATGAGCATCCAGGTTCTACTATTGGTTATTGACCGGAGACATGTCTCGGTCATGTCTACATAGTTCTCGAACCCGTCGGGTCCGCACGCTTAACGCTCGATGACGATCGGTATTATGAGTTTATGTGTTTTGATATACCGAAGGTAGTTTGGAGTCTCGGATGTGATCACGAACATGACGAGGAGTCTCAAAATGGTCGAGACATAAAGATTGATATATTGGACAGCTATATTCGGACACCGGAAGTGTTGCGGGTGATTTCGAAGAAAACCGGAGTGCTGGAGGGGTTACCGGAACCCCCCGGGGAAGTATTGGGCCTTAGTGGGCCTTAGGGGAGAGAGAGGGCAGCAGCCCAAGAGGTGCCCCCCCAAGGGGAGTCCAAATTGGACTAGGGGAGGGGGGCGCAGCCCCTCTTTCCCTCTCCTTCCTTCCCCCTTCCCCCACCTAGTTGGACTAGGAAAGGAGGAGTTCTACTCCTACTAGGAGGAGGACTCCTCCCCTCCTTGGCGTGCCCCAAGGGCCGACCGGCCTCCTCCTTGCTCCTTTATATACAGGGGCAGGGGGCGCCCTAGAACACACAAGTTGACATTGTTTAGCCGTGTGCGGTGCCCCCTCCACAGTTAGACACCTTGGTCATATCGTCGTAGTGCTTAGGCGAAGCCCTGCATCGGTAACTTCATCATCACCGTCACCACGCCGTTGTGCTGACGAAACTCTCCCTAGGCCTCAACTGGATCAAGAGTACGAGGGATGTCTCCGAGCTGAATGTGTGCTGATCGTGGAGGTGCCGTACGTTCTGTACTAAGATCGGTCAGATCATGAAGATGTATGACTACATCAACCGCGTTGTCATAACGCTTCCGCTTTCGGTCTATGAGGGTACGTGGACACACTCTCCCCTCTCGGTTCTATGCATCACATAGATAGATCTTGCATGATCGTAGGAAATGTTTTGAAATTACCGCGTTCCCCAATAGACCGTTGGTGTTGGGGTTGCCATTTCGTCGAACAGGACGCGGGTCGACGGCATGGTGCCTGTAAACAATGGCCGTGCTTACTTTCTTTGCATCTCGACGGACGACCGGCCGCCGCTGCTGGACCCTGGCGTGACGTTGAGGTCGATGACGGCCGAGGGGCGCGGGGCGGACGACGCGATCACGCCAACGTCCGGCGAGCCCGGAAGACGGGTATGGCCATCGTGCCTTGGCGACGGAAAGACAAGAGACATATGCGTGGTCCGTGACATTGGCGACAAGCAGTGCTGAGGCCTAGCGACTAATGAGCATGTGCTCGTCGGGCCGACGGCCGCACCAGAGAAACCCTCCGAATGGCAAAGGCCAAGCATTAGGAGGGCGTGCGCTTTGTTGATGATGGCCTCCTTCTCGTCGACCTTGGCCTTGCGCTGCTCGGCCTCCACCGCATTGCGCTCGGCGGCGAACTTGGCCGCGGAGGTCTTGCCCTTGACGGCCACCCTCCGGTTCCTCCTCTTCGCTGATTCTGCGTCCATCTTGGCGAGCTCCTCCGGCGTGCATTCCGACCGCGGCTTCCTTGGACCCTTGGCAGCCTTCTTCTTCACCTTTGCGGGCGGGTCGACGGCCAGGCCACCGGAATTCGGCGGGGCGTCGGCCACGGACGTGGGAGGGTTTGGGGGGGGGGGATGGCGCCAAATGGGATGCGGGGGGTTTTGCTTGAAGGAAATATGCCCTAGAGGCAATAATAAAGTTATTATTTATTTCCTCATATCATGATAAATGTTTATTATTCATGCTAGAATTGTATTAACCGGAAACATGATACATGTGTGAATACATAGACAAACTTAATGCCACTAGTATGCCTCTACTTGACTAGATCATTAATCAAAGATGGTTATGTTTCCAAACCATAGACATGTGTTGTCATTTGATTAACGGGATCACATCATTAGGAGAATGTCACACCCTAGCTAGTTCATGCATTAGAGTGTTGCATCATGTCTATCCTTTCATCAGAAACTTGAAATGGGGATGTTAGAACCCCCAGCCCCCTCTGAAACCAACTAGGGTTTACTAAAAACTTTTTCAATGAACCTGAAATGCCCTTATAAAATGTCCATCATTTTTGTCTTGGTTCAGAACCTCTGCCAAAAGTGTTGCACAATTTTCTAGGTCATCTTAGGGTCTTTGAATTAAATGATAAGTATTTGAATTTGGGCATTTAAAATTATATAAAATATTTCAAATGCTCAAATATTCCTAAACTGAAATGTTTCATGTTGGAAATATTCCAACTTTGGACCAGGAGCAGTTTGGTGATTTTAGGAGTTGCCTAGGTATTTTTAATAATTCAACAAAGTTGCAGAAAAATAGAAAAAGACAAAAAAAACAGAAAGGAAAACTTACCTGGCGCCTGCAACCCGGCCCACCTGCCGGCCCAGCCCAGCGCCGCGCCAGTGAGCTGCTTGCCGGCCAGGCAGGCAGGCAGGTGCTCGACGGCGAGCACCGCATGGGTGCCACGCACCTGCTCGCCGCCTCGCCGCTCCACTCGCCCGGCTAACGCCGTGGATCGACCCCTCTCTCTCCCCCGAACCCCCCGAACCCCCCAGACATCCCCTCTCCTCTCCAGCTCCTCCACCTCGCGCTCCCCAGCCATGGCCGACGCCACCGCCGCCGCTCCATCGCCGTAGCCGCGCTCCCCGCCGCCCGTGCGTCGTCTCATCGTGTCCAGGAGCTCCGCCGCCGTCCACTTCGTCGAGCTACCCGAGCCCCGTGTGCTCGCAAGGCCCGAGTCCACTGCACCGACCTCGCCCGAGTCCGCCGTCGCCGGAGATCCCCTTCAACGCCGTCGCCGCATCAACTCGTCCCCGACCCCGCCGGTGGCCTCTACGGGTGCTCTGTGAGCCTAGCTACCCCTCCTACCCTTCCTCTCTCGCCCCCGAGCCGTGTAGCCACCGCACGAAGATCACCCGCACGCACCGCCGTGGATCTCGTCGCCGACGTGCTCCCGGCCATCCTCCAGCCACCTCACGGTGTCCAACGCACTCACCACGTTGCGTTGAGTCCAACCGTGCACTCCCCGCACCTCACCGCACACCCTAGCCCCGAGTTCGCCTTCACCCGAACTCCGGTGACCGCCTAGGTCGTCGCCGGCGCCAACTCCGGCCACCCCGACCCCAACTGACTCCACCAAGAGCCGCGGCTCGTCCTCAGCTCCACGTAGATGCCTTCCGCGCCCCATTTGGTGGCCGGAACGGCCAAAACCACTTCCGCCGCCGCGTCGGGCTCGCCGGCGGCTAAATGCCGGTGCAGCCGTTTTGACTTTGACCACGGGTGGGCCCTGGTTGACTCTGTTGAGTCAATGACAGGTGGGGCCCCCTTCTGCTAATTATCCAGATTAGTTTAAACTAAATTAAATTAGTTAATTATCCACTGACACCCTGGACCCACGCGTCAGGTTTAACCTGGACCGGGTCTGTTGACTTGCTGAGGTCAGCATGACCTCATGCTGATGCAGTAAACCTTTTCTGAAATTAAAATAAATCTAAAATGATTTATAAATTCCAGAAATTGTTGCAAACTTCAAAAATTCATATAAATTCAACCGTAGCTCCAAATCAAACAAATCATATATGAAAAATGATCAGAAAAATCCAATCTATCCATCTGTACTAGTTTCATGCATGTTTAAACAAACTAACTTGAGGTTTAGTGCAGAACAAGATAAAACACTTTAAAGGGCCATTTATGAGTTTGAAATTTGAATCTTTGGTTCAAATTGATTCAAACCCATCTGGTTTTAGTTGCATTAGCCCAACACACTCATATTGCCATGTTTCATGCATGCATCATATTGTCGCACATTGTTTGGTGATGGTTGTGTATCGGTGTTCTTTGCGGCAGGTTCTGCCTCCGAGGAGTGCCGTGATTACCCTAGCGAAGAACCGTATCCGTGCATCGATCCATCAGGCAAGCAACCAACCATTTGATCATATCGATACAATCCCATGTTCTCCCTCTCACTCTCTTTTACTGCATTAAGACAACGCGTTTCAAACTGTTGTGTGCTACGGTAGTTGAACCCATTTCCTCTGCATGACCTGTCATTGCCACAGTAATTAGATGAAACCCACTAGCATGTGTAGGAATTGATTGAGCCATATGTATGTGTTGTTCCTACCTTGCTATGCCTGCTATGCCTAGAGTCGTGTTAGGTCTGGTTCATCTGGGTGATGGGCTAGAGTGAAATGATCATGTCGGTAATGAGAGTGATGTGGTGAACACGATTTGGTAAAGGTATCGATGAGAGGCCATGTAGGAGTACATGGTGGGTTGTTTCATTGAAGCCGAGCTTAAGAACTGAGATCTGTATGCGTGATTTAAGATTCAGCTACTACCATGCATTGGGCCCTGAAATATGACCCCGCTCGACTTCTTATTCACCCTAGTCCTCTGTCCAGGAGTTGCAAGTAGTTTCTGGTGTTTGTAGCTTGCTTGAGGCCGTGGACAGCGCTGACCGCGGGGTGGGCTATGATGCGGTAGGTACGTGGCACGGTGTACCGAATACCCGTTAGGTATCTCGGGAACCCTGTACACATCGTTCGGGGCCGTATGGGAAACCTCGGCCAGACTCCCTGCGGATGGAACCTAGATAGGCGATAAACCTGGACTAGAGACTTAGGTGTTTAGGTAGGTCGTAGTCTACACCCACGTCGGCTTTCGCTTGAAGTCTGCCGAGCACATGTCGTGTGCAGACGCTAAGTGGTGGAAACATGTATGAAGAAGTACACCCCTGCAGGGTTAACATGATCTATTCGAATAGCCGCGTCCGCGGTAAAGGACTACTTGGTTGCTTATACAGTTCATAGACAAGTGAATGGATACTACTAAAAATCTCAAGATAAGCGTGAGTGCCGAGGATGGTTCTTCCGTAGGATGACGGAGGTGGATCCTCGGTGGTGTATTGAAGTGGTGAGTAGTGGACTCGTGTGCGCAAAACCATTTCAAGTTGGAGTCTCGTAGGATAGTTTAGCCAAGAGTCAAAGCTGGCTTGCTGCAATAACTCCACCAACCCTTCTTGATAATGTGCATGTATGTAGGATCTGACGTAAGTCTTGCTGGGTACCTTTGTACTCATGTTGCTATAATTTACATTTTACAGAAGGCGCTGCAACCCCTTCTGATGGGTTCTTCATAGACGTTGACATCGACGAGTAGACTAAGGCCCAGGTGGTAATCCTGAGCTTGTGAAGGTCCACGTAGTATAGCTAGGCTTTCCAAGCCTCTTTTATTTTACTAGTTGTCTATACTCAGACAAGTTACTTCCGCTGCTGGTTTGTATGACTGTATGACTTGAATGTGGGTCGTGTGACCCGTACTTGTATGTATGTTATGTATGGCTCTCTGAGCCTTTAAATAAAGTACTTGTGTCGTAGAGTCATGTTGTGATGCCTTGTTGTATTTGCACATATCGAGCATATTGTGTGTAATTGAAATGCTTGGTATGTGTGGGATCTGACTATCTAGTTGTTTATCTTTAGTAGCCTCTCTTACCGGGAAATGTCTCCTAGTGTTTCCATTGAGACATGGTAGCTTGCTACTGCTCCAGAACACTTAGGCTGGCCGGCATGTGTCCTTCTTCGTTCCTGTGTCTGTCCCTTCGGGGAAATGTCACGCATTGAGTACCGGAGCCCTGTTAGCCCGCTACAGCCCGGTCTACCGGAGTCCTGCTAGCCCAGTGCTACAGCCCGGACCCACTTGCTGATGACCGACACGTTTGATGCTGGGTCATGGATGCCTGTCCCTGTAAGCCCGTGCCACTTTGGGTTTACGACTAGTCATGTCAGCCCGGGCTCCTTATCATATGGATGCTAGCGACATCATCATATACGTGAGCCAAAAGGCGCAAACGGTCCCGGGCAAAGGTAAGGCGACACCCGTGGGAATACCGTGCATGAGGCCGCAAAGTGATATGAGGTGTTACAGGCTAGATCGATGTGACAATGAGTCGGGGTCCTGACAGCGTTGGCATCAGAGCCGGACTGCCTGTAGGTTCTCCAAGCCAAACTGGTCGATGTTGAGTCTAGAAATGCTTTAGTTATATGTAGGGGAATTGATTGTGGGATGGTACGTAAGGCTCTTTTTACTTCTTTACCTCATGGCATTCTGATCTGAGTCAGTCCATTCTTCTACCGGGGATTAAGGATTAGGATCTTCTCTCTCTATCAGGTTCACGTGTTACGAATCAGTAGTACCTTATAGGTTTGTTGACTACAAGCCTAGTTCAGTTCTACTACCTTGTTATGCTGATAAGTTGAACCCAGAACCTTGATATGATATTGTTGAGTGTCTATGCAATTTTTTGATAAATGTCTCAAACCCTTCTTGAGCATTTACAGCAGTTATGCTGCCGAAATTTTGCTAGAAATTCTAATGCCTTTGCATTATGGTTGTGCTTTCAGATGGCCACTCGCGACCAAAATCAAGTGGTTCGCCTGACCCGATGCATTGGTGTGACCGGTCATACGGCCATGTTAGTCCGAGTGATGATCGAGACGGGTTACCGTTGGTATCCCGAATACACGGTCGAAGAGCAGTTTCGAGATTTTAACCAAAGCCAGTATCTTTGCACTGTCCGGATATTTCCCTCTTATCCTGGTTCTACTAAGGCTCTTCACTGTTCCTATGGGCTCGGTGTTACTATTGAGATGGCTGTGCAAGATGCGTCTTATTCTATGATGACCATCATGCGAGTCAGGACTGGCCTGCTTCGCAACACCGACTTCCGGTATATGCTGGCTTCACTTCCTGGAGCGCATGGTATCTCCGGGCTATTTATTCTGACCCCAGTCAGGAGGACTCACTAACTCGCACCACTGCTGAGTTGCTCGAGGATAAGGACCGAGAGAATCGGGCCTTGAGAATGGAGCTTTTCAACACCCGCGCCGATCATTGGGCCACCTTGACTCGGTTTGCACCGGCTGTGCAAGCTGGATGCATGGATATGAGAGATCTGTATCCTGTTAGGCCTGCTCTGCCGGACATGATGGATTGGCGTGATGTGGGAGGCATCACCCCACCTCGTGGTCCTCGCAGGCCATCGTTTGTTGGTCCAAGACCTCACCCTAGCCCTTTTGGTCCACAGGCTCCTCAGGACCGTTTGTTTCCAGATGCTCATGTTGAACTTCCAGGCTATGGAGGAGACTTCTATGAGAACTACTACGGAGATGACTGAGATAGTAGTAGTTCCACTAGGTATTGTAATAGTTGTATTTCCACCGTCCTGCGTGACTTGTGGAATATGACTTAGCGTGTAGTAATTCCGGGGGTGTAGGAAAAATAATGTATAGGAGCTTGGGATGCCTCCGATGATATGTAATCCTCCTCTCACCGTAGTAGTAATTGTTGGTCTTGTACTAAACCTCGTATGGTGTGTATGACGATGGAATAAAAGAAGTAGTTTCTGTATCTACCATGTCATACGGATGATCATCTTGCATTCTGAGTTGTCCATTACATTCTACATTCTATGTCGGAATCTTGTCATGTTGGACTAAACCATTGTCTTGTTTTTCCTAGGATGGTAAACACCCGCAACAACCCTGCTCCCCCAGAGCAGGCCGAAGGCAGCAGAGTTGGGGATACAAATCTGCCTCACCCTCCCTCTCTGGCAGAAGTTATGCTAGAGGTTGAGAGAAACAAGCAGGAGACCAACCGTTTATTGGAGCGTATTGAACAGAACACAGCACACCATTAGAGGACTAACTTGGTGTCACTCAGTGATTTCATCAAGTTACATCCACCCACGTTCCACCACTCCGTCCAGCCTCTCGACGCTGATGACTGGCTTCGCAATATTTCCCACAAACTGCGTTCTGCGCTAGTAGCTGAGGTTGACAAGGTCACCTCTGCTGCATATCATCTTGAAGGCCCCGCCAGTCTCTGGTGGGAGAATTATGAAGCTATGCGCCCAGCGGGCCACGTCACTACTTGGGCTGAATTCAGCGAGGCTTTCCGTGAACATCACATTCCGGAGGGTCTCATGGACCGTAAACATGAGGAGTTCTGTAGTTTCACTCAAGGTCGACTCTCTGTTGACGCTTACAGCAGGGAGTTTGGTAACCTTGCCCGTTATGCAACGGAGGAAGTTTCTACTAATGCCAAGAAGCAGGCAAGGTTCCGTAAGGGGCTTAGTCCTGAGCTTCGCTGCGACCTTCGTCTGCATGAGTGCACATCTTTTCAGAAGCTTGTTAACAAAGCCATCAGTGCTGAGACTGGTCAGACTGATTATGAAGCAACACACAAGCATGGCCGTGACTTGGGTTCCTCATCCGGTGCTGGTCCTCAGAAGCGCCGCGTATGGGTGCCTAACACTGCCCTGCCACCCAGGTTCACACCGAGGCCATCCTTCCAGGCGCCTCGCCCAGCTCAGCAATATGCACCAGCCAAGCCCTATGGTGGTCCAACCAACAATGCTCCCCCACGCACCAGTTCCGTGACTTGTTTCAAGTGTGGGGAATCAGGCCACTATATGCGCGAGTGTCCCCAAACCAACCCCAACCAGACAGCAAAAACTGTTGGCCGCGGCAAGCCGACAGGGAAAGTGTTCTACGCCAAGCCGGCCACCACTGCTCGTGGCCATGTTAATTGTGTTTCTGCGGAAGAGGCTCAAGAAGATCCCAACGTCGTTCTCGGTACGCTCCTTGTTAATTGCCACCTGGCATCTGTTCTTTTCGATACAGGAGCATCTCATTCATTTATATCCGAGAGCTATGCTCGTCTGCATAACACCACATTCTGTGAGATGCCCACCTCTATGGTAATTCAAACTCCGGGATCCAAATGGCAAACTTCTAGAGTAAGCCATGGAAATGAAATTCAAGTCGACAAACTTGTTTTTCTCGCATCTCTGATAGCCCTCAAATCTTCGGATATTAATATCATCTTGGGTATGGACTGGATGTCAGCCCATCATGCCAAAATTGATTGCTTCTCTAGGACTGTTCAACTCACCCATCCTTCGGGGAAGATAGTCAATGTCTTGACCCGAATAGCCAAGCGACAGTTATATTCTCTTAACGCCAGCCCTTTGCCAGACCTTGAGGACGTTCCGGTAGTCCGTGACTTTCCGGATGTCTTCCCAGAGGAATTGCCAGGTGTTCCACCTGACAGAGATGTCGAATTCGTGATAGATCTCATTCCAGGAACTGTCCCGATTTCCAGAAGACCCTACAAGATGGCACCTTTTGAACTAGCCGAGCTTAAGAAACAACTCGATGAGTCCTTGAAAAAGGGTTTCATCCGACCTAGTTCATCTCCTTGGGCTTGCCCCGTCCTCTTCATCAAGAAGAAGGATGGTACGGACCGGATGGTTGTAGATTATCGACCTGTCAACTTGGTCACAATTAAGAACAAGTATCCGCTCCCCAGGATCAACGACCTGTATGATCAGCTCGCTGGATCCTCAGTCTTCTCTAAAATGGATTTGAGGTTGGGCTACCATCAAATCAAAATCAGGAACGGGGACATTCCGAAAACGGCCTTTGTTACTCGTTATGGCCAATACGAGTACACCGTCATGTCCTTCGGTTTAACCAACGCTCCAGCCACCTTCTCTCGGTTGATGAACTCAATCTTCATGGAGTATTTGGATAAATTCGTCGTGGTTTACCTCGATGATATACTCATCTACTCCAAGAACGAGGAAGAACATGCCGAACACCTAAGGCTAGTGTTGAAGAAACTTCGAGAGCATCGCCTTTATGCCAAATTTTCTAAATGTGAATTCTGGTTGTCAGAAGTGACCTATCTTGGACATGTAATTTCTGGTAAAGGCATTGCTGTTAACCCTGAGCGAGTTCAAGCCGTTCTTAATTGGACTCCACCTGAATCGGTCAAGCAAGTTAGGAGTTTCCTTGGCCTAGCGAGCTATTGCCGTCGCTTTGTCGAGAATTTCTCCAAAGTTGCCAAACCTCTAACTGAACTCCTCAAGAAAGATAAAAAGTTCGAGTGGACTCCACAATGTGAGCACAGTTTCCAGGAACTGAAAAGACGTTTAACCTCTGCTCCCGTACTGGTACCACCGGATTTTTCCAAGGATTTTGTTATCTACTGCGACGCCTCGCGACAAGGACTAGGCTGTATTCTCATGCAAGATCGACACGTAATTGCTTATGCTTCACGACAATTACACCCACATGAGGAAAACTACCCCACTCATGATCTAGAGCTTGCAGCTGTAGTCCATGCACTCAAAACATGGCGACATTACCTTCTCGGTAATCGTTGCGAAATCTACACTGATCACCAAAGTCTGAAGTATATATTCACCCAACCGGATTTAAATCTCAGGCAAAGACGTTGGGTCGAGTTGATCACAGATTTTGACTTAGGAATAACTTACACCCCAGGGAAAGCCAACGTCATGGCTGATGCGCTAAGTCGTAAATCTTATTGTAACAACCTGATGTTACAACAAAGTCAACCGCTTCTCCATGAGGAATTTTGGAAGCTTAACCTTCACATTGTTCCTCAAGGATTTCTTTCCACCTTGGTGGCGAAACCTACTCTTACGGATCAAATCATCGCTGCCCAAAAGCGAGATAAGGGAATATCTAAGATCAAGGAGAACATTGCTAGCGGAGGTGCTAGATGTTTCTCCACAAATGATCATGGTGTTGTGTACTTTGAGAACCGTTTAGTGGTTCCCAAGAACCAGCATCTACGGCAGTTGATCCTTAAGGAGGCTCATGAATCTCCTCTCACCATTCATCCCAGTAGTACCAAGATGTATCAGGACCTACGCCAGAGGTTCTGGTGGACTAGGATGAAGAGAGAAATTGCTCAGTATATTGCTAATTGCGACGTCTGCCGTCGTGTAAAAGCAGAGCATCAACGGCCTGCTGGCACCCTTCAACCCCTAGCTATTCCTGAATGGAAATGGGATAAAATTGGTATGGACTTCATCACCGGTTTTCCCAGGACCAAAAGAGGGAATAATGCTATCTTCGTCGTTATCGATCGTCTTTCCAAAGTGGCCCATTTCTTACCTGTTCGTGAGAGTATAACTGCTAGTCAGTTAGCAGACTTGTACATCTCCCGAATAGTGTCTCTCCATGGTGTTCCTTTGGAAATTAACTCGGATCGAGGAAGTCTTTTCACCTCTCGATTTTGGGAAAGTTTCCAAAATGCTATGGGAACCCGCCTTTCTTTTAGTACCGCTTTCCACCCTCAATCAAGTGGTCAAGTGGAACGCGTCAACCAGATTCTAGAAGACATGCTTCGAGCCTCTGTTATCTCATTCGGAATGGATTGGGAGAAGTGCCTTCCATTTGCCGAATTTGCTTATAACAACAGCTATCAATCCAGCTTGGGCAAAGCCCCTTTTGAAGTTCTCTATGGACGAAGGTGTCGAACGCCTCTTAACTGGTCAGAAACCGGGGAAAGACAATTCTTTGGCCCGGATATGATTCAGGAAGCAGAAGAGCAAGTTCGCATCGTTCGTGAAAAGTTGAAAACAGCCCAATCTCGTCAAAAGAGTCAATATGACCGAAAACATAAGGCTATGACTTTTGAGGTTGACGAGAAGGCTTACCTTCGGGTTACTCCTCTGAAGGGAACCCATCGCTTCGGTATCAAGGGCAAATTGGCTCCTCGTTACATTGGACCCTTTCGCATTCTCGCAAAACGAGGAGAAGTTGCCTACCAATTGGAACTACCTCCGCATCTCTCCAGAGTCCACGACATCTTCCACGTTTCTCAACTCAGGCGTTGCTTCTCGGATCCTATCCGTGGAGTAGACCACGAAACGCTTGATCTCCAAGATAATCTCACGTATCGAGAGTACCCCGTTCGTATCCTCGATCAAGCTGAGCGTACCACTCGACGTCATAATATCAAGTTTCTCAAGGTTCAATGGTCGCACCATTCTGAGAATGAAGCAACTTGGGAAAGGGAGGATCGTCTTCGACTCGAGTATCCCGCCTTCTTCCCGGAGGAACCCGAATCTCGAGACGAGATTCTTTTGAGTGGGGGTGAGTTGTCACACCCTAGCTAGTTCATGCATTAGAGTGTTGCATCATGTCTATCCTTTCATCAGAAACTTGAAATGGGGATGTCAGAACCCCCAGCCCCCTCTGAAACCAACTAGGGTTTACTAAAAACTTTTTCAATGAACCTGAAATGCCCTTCTAAAATGTCCATCATTTTTGTCTTGGTTCAGAACCTCTGCCAAAAGTGTTGCACAATTTTCTAGGTCATCTTAGGGTCTTTGAATTAAATGATAAGTATTTGAATTTGGGCATTTAAAATTATATAAAATATTTCAATTGCTCAAATATTCCTAAACTGAAATGTTTCATGTTGGAAATATTCCAACTTTGGACCAGGAGCAGTTTGGTGATTTTAGGAGTTGCCTAGGTATTTTTAATAATTCAACAAAGTTGCAGAAAAATAGAAAAAGACAAAAAAAACAGAAAGGAAAACTTACCTGGCGCCTGCAACCCGGCCCACCTGCCGGCCCAGCCCAGCACCGCGCCAGCGAGCTGCTTGCCGGCCAGGCAGGCAGGCAGGTGCTCAACGGCGAGCACCGCATGGGTGCCACGCACCTGCTCGCCGCCTCGCCGCTCCACTCGCCCGGCTAACGCCGTGGATCGACCCCTCTCTCTACCCCGAACCCCCCAGACGTCCCCTCTCCCCTCCAGCTCCTCCCCCTCGCGCTCCCCAGCCATGGCCGACGCCACCGCCGCCGCTCCATCGCCGTAGCCGCGCTCCCCGCCGCCCGTGCGTCATCTCTCGTGTCCAGGAGCTCCGCCGCCGTCCACTTCATCGAGCTACCCGAGCCCCGTGTGCTCGCAAGGCCCGAGTCCACTGCACCGACCTCGCCCGAGTCCGCCGTCGCTGGAGAACCCCTTCAATGCCGTCGCCGCATCAGCTCGTCCCCGACCCCGCCGGTGGCCTCTACGGGTGCTCTGTGAGCCTAGCTACCCCTCCTACCCTTCCTCTCTCGCCCCCGAGCCGTGTAGCCACCGCACGAAGATCACCCGCACGCACCGCCGTGGATCTCGTCGCCGACGTCCTCCCGGCCATCCTCCGGCCACCTCACGGTGTCCAACGCACTCACCACGTTGCGTTGAGTCCAACCGTGCACTCCCCGCACCTCAACGCACACCCTAGCCCCAAGTTCGCCTTCACCCGAACTCCGGTGACCGCCTAGGTCGTCACCGGCGCCAACTCCGGCCACCCCGACCCCAACTGACTCCACCAAGAGCCGCGGCTCGTCCTCAGCTCCACGTAGATGCCTTCCGCGCCCCATTTGGTGGCCGGAACGGCCAAAACCACTTCCGCCGCCGCCTCGGGCTCGCCGGCGGCTAAACGCCGGTGCAGCCGTTTTGACTTTGACCACGGGTGGGCCCTGGTTGACTCTGTTGAGTGAATGACAGGTGGGGCCCCCTTCTGCTAATTATCCAGATTAGTTTAAACTAAATTAAATTAGTTAATTATCCACTGACACCCTGGACCCACGCGTCAGGTTTGACCTGGACCGGGTCTGTTGACTTGCTGAGGTCAGCATGACCTCATGCTGACGCAGTAAACCTTTTCTGAAATTAAAATAAATCTAAAATGATTTATAAATTCCAGAAATTGTTGCAAACTTCAAAAATTCATATAAATTCAACCGTAGCTCCAAATCAAACAAATTATATATGAAAAATGATCAGAAAAATCCAATCTATCCATCTGTACTAGTTTCATGCATGTTTAAACAAACTAACTTGAGGTTTAGTGCAGAACAAGATAAAACACTTTAAAGGGCCATTTATGAGTTTGAAATTTGAATCTTTGGTTCAAATTGATTCAAACCCATCTGGTTTTAGTTGCATTAGCCCAACACACTCATATTGCCATGTTTCATGCATGCATCATATTGTCGCACATTGTTTGGTGATGGTTGTGTATCGGTGTTCTTTGCGGCAGGTTCTGCCTCCGAGGAGTGCCGTGATTACCCTAGCGAAGAACCATATCCGTGCATCGATCCATCAGGCAAGCAACCAACCATTTGATCATATCGATACAATCCCATGTTCTCGCTCTTGCTCTCTTTTACTGCATTAAGACAACGTGTTTCAAACTGTTGTGTGCTACGGTAGTTGAACCCATTTCCTCTGCATGACCTGTCATTGCCACAGTAATTAGATGAAACCCACTAGCATGTGTAGGAATTGATTGAGCCATATGTATGTGTTGTTCCTACCTTGCTATGCCTGCTATGCCTAGAGTCGTGTCAGGTCTGGTTCATCTGGGTGATGGGCTAGAGTGAAATGATCATGTCGGTAATGAGAGTGATGTGGTGAACACGATTTGGTAAAGGTATCGATGAGAGACCATGTAGGAGTACATGGTGGGTTGTTTCATTGAAGCCGACCTTAAGAACTGAGATCTGTATGCGTGATTTAAGATTCAGCTACTACCATGCATTGGGCCCTGAAATATGACCCCGCTCGACTTCTTATTCACCCTAGTCCTCTGTCCAGGAGTTGCAAGTAGTTTCTGGTGTTTGTAGCTTGCTGGAGGGCGTGGACAGCGCTGACCGCGGGGTGGGCTGTGATGCGGTAGGTACGTGGCACGGTGTACCGAATACCCGTTAGGTATCTCGGGAACCCTGTACACATCGTTCGGGGCCGTATGGGAAACCTCGGCCGGACTCCCTGCGGATGGAACCTAGATAGGCGATAAACCTGGACTAGAGACTTAGGTGTTTAGGTAGGTCGTAGTCTACACCCACGTCGGCTTTCGCTTGAAGTCTGCCGAGCACATGTCGTGTGCAGACGCTAAGTGGTGGAAACATGTATGAAGAAGTACACCCCTGCAGGGTTAACATGATCTATTCGAATAGCCGCGTCCGCGGTAAAGGACTACTTGGTTGCTTATACAGTTCATAGACAAGTGAATGGATACTACTAAAAATCTCAAGATAAGCGTGAGTGCCGAGGATGGCTCTTCCGTAGGATGACGGAGGTGGATCCTCGGTGGTGTATTGAAGTGGTGAGTAGTGGACTCGTGTGCGCAAAACCATTTCAAGTTGGAGTCTCATAGGATAGTTTAGCCAAGAGTCAAAGCTGGCTTGCTGCAATAACTCCACCAACCCTTCTTGATAATGTGCATGTATGTAGGATCTGACGTAAGTCTTGCTGGGTACCTTTGTACTCATGTTGCTATAATTTACATTTTACAGAAGGCGCTGCAACCCCTTCTGATGGGTTCTTCGTAGACGTTGACATCGACGAGTAGACTAAGGCCCAGGTGGTAATCCTGAGCTTGTGAAGGTCCACGTAGTATAGCTAGGCTTTCCAAGCCTCTTTTATTTTACTAGTTGTCTGTACTCAGACAAGTTACTTCCGCTGCTGGTTTGTATGACTGTATGACTTGAATGTGGGTCATGTGACCCGTACTTGTATGTATGTTATGTATGGCTCTCTGAGCCTTTAAATAAAGTACTTGTGTCGTAGAGTCATGTTGTGATGCCTTGTTGTATTTGCACATATCGAGCATATTGTGGGTATGATTGAAATGCTTGGTATGTGTGGGATCTGACTATCTAGTTGTTTATCTTTAGTAGCCTCTCTTACCGGGAAATGTCTCCTAGTGTTTCCATTGAGCCATGGTAGCTTGCTACTGCTCCGGAACACTTAGGCTGGCCGGCATGTGTCCTTCTTCGTTCCTGTGTCTGTCCCTTCGGGGAAATGTCATGCATTGAGTACCGGAGCCCTGTTAGCCCGCTACAGCCCGGTCTACCGGAGTCCTGCTAGCCTAGTGCTACAGCCCGGACCCACTTGCTGATGACCGACACGTTCGATGCTGGGTCATGGATGCCTGTCCCTGTAAGCCCGTGCCACTTTGGGTTTACGACTAGTCATGTCAGCCCGGGCTCCTTATCATATGGATGCTAGCGACATCATCATATACGTGAGCCAAAAGGCGCAAACGGTCCCGGGCAAAGGTAAGGCGACACCCGTGGGAATACCGTGCGTGAGGCCGCAAAGTGATATGAGGTGTTACAGGCTAGATCGATGTGACATTGAGTCGGGGTCCTGACAGCGTTGGCATCAGAGCCGGACTACCTGTAGGTTCTCCAAACCAAACTGGTCGATGTTGAGTCTAGAAATGCTTTAGTTATATGTAGGGGAATTGATTGTGGGATCGTACGTAAGGCTCCTTTTACTTCTTTACCTCATGGCATTCTGATCTGAGTCAGTCCATTCTTCTACCGGGGATTAAGGATTAGGATCTTCTCTCTCTATCAGGTTCACGTGTTACGAATCAGTAGTACCTTATAGGTTTGTTGACTACAAGCCTAGTTCAGTTCTACTACCTTGTTATGCTGATAAGTTGAACCCAGAACCTTGATATGATATTGTTGAGTGTCTATGCAATTTTTTGATAAATGTCTCAAACCCTTCTTGAGCATTTACAGAAGTTATGCTGTCGAAATTTTGCTAGAAATTCTAATGCCTTTGCATTATGGTTGTGCTTTCAGATGGCCACTCGCGACCAAAATCAAGTGGTTCGCCTGACCCGATGCATTGGTGTGACCGGTCATACGACCATGTTAGTCCGAGTGATGATCGAGACGGGTTACCGTTGGTATCCCGAATACACGGTCGAAGAGCAGTTTCGAGATTTTAACCAAAGCCAGTATCTTTGCACCGTCCGGATATTTCCCTCTTATCCTGGTTCTACTGAGGCTCTTCACTGTTCCTATGGGCTCGGTGTTACTATTGAGATGGCTGTGCAAGATGCGGCTTATTCTATGATGACCATCATGCGAGTCAGGACTGGCCTGCTTCGCAACACCGACTTCCGGTATATGCCGGCTTCACTTCCTGGAGCGCACGGTTATCTCCGGGCTATCTATTCTGACCCCAGTCAGGAGGACTCACTAACTCGCACCACTGCTGAGTTGCTCGAGGATAAGGACCGAGAGAATCGGGCCTTGAGAATGGAGCTTTTCAACACCCGCGCCGATCATTGGGCCACCTTGACTCGGTTTGCACCGGCTGTGCAAGCTGGATGCATGGATATGAGAGATCTATATCCTGTTAGGCCTGCTCTGCCGGACATGATGGATTGGCGTGATGTGGGAGGCATCACCCCACCTCGTGGTCCTCGCAGGCCACCGTTTGTTGGTCCAAGACCTCACCCTAGCCCTTTTGGTCCACAGGCTCCTCAGGACCGTTTGTTTCCGGATGCTCACGTTGAACTTCCAGGCTATGGAGGAGACTTCTATGAGAACTACTACGGAGATGACTGAGATAGTAGTAGTTCCACTAGGTATTGTAATAGTTGTATTTCCACCGTCCTGCATGACTTGTGGAATATGACTTAGCGTGTAGTAATTCCGGGGGTGTAGGAAAAATAATGTATAGGAGCTTGGGATGCCTCCGATGATATGTAATCCTCCTCTCACCGTAGTAGTAATTGTTGGTCTTGTACTAAACCTCGTATGGTGTGTATGACGATGGAATAAAAGAAGTAGTTTCTGTATCTACCATGTCATACGGATGATCATCTTGCATTCTGAGTTGTCCATTACATTCTACATTCTATGTCGGAATCTTGTCATGTTGGACTAAACCATTGTCTTGTTTTTCCTAGGATGGTAAACACCCGCAACAACCCTGCTCCCCCAGAGCAGGCCGAAGGCAGCAGAGTTGGGGATACAAATCTGCCTCACCCTCCCTCTCTGGCAGAAGTTATGCTAGAGGCTGAGATAAACAAGCGGGAGACCAACCGTTTATTGGAGCGTATTGAACAGAACACATCACACCATCAGAGGACTAACTTGGTGTCACTCAGTGATTTCATCAAGTTACATCCACCCACGTTCCACCACTCCGTCGAGCCTCTCGACGCTGATGACTGGCTTCGCAATATTTCTCACAAACTGCATTTTGCGCTAGTAGCTGAGGTTGACAAGGTCACCTTTGCTGCATATCATCTTGAAGGCCCCGCCAGTCTCTGGTGGGAGAATTATGAAGCTATGCGCCCAGCAGGCCACGTCACTACTTGGGCTGAATTCAGCGAGGCTTTCCGTGAACATCACATTCCGGAGGGTCTCATGGACCGTAAACATGAGGAGTTCTGTAGTTTCACTCAAGGTCGACTCTCTGTTGACGCTTACAGCAGGGAGTTTGGTAACCTTGCCCGTTATGCAACGGAGGAAGTTTCTACTGATGCCAAGAAGCAGGCAAGGTTCCGTAAGGGGCTTAGTCCCGAGCTTCGCCGCGACCTTCGTCTGCATGAGTGCACATTTTTTCAGAAGCTTGTTAACAAAGCCATCAGTGCTGAGACTGGTCAGACTGATTATGAAGCAACACGCAAGCATGGCCGTGACTTGGGTTCCTCATCCGGTGCTGGTCCTCAGAAGC
Source organism: Triticum aestivum (assembly GCF_018294505.1). NCBI lineage: Eukaryota > Viridiplantae > Streptophyta > Magnoliopsida > Poales > Poaceae > Triticum > Triticum aestivum. The sequence continues at coordinate 294,717,653 of NC_057810.1, read as the reverse complement.
GCCGCGTATGGGTGCCTAACACTGCCCTGCCACCCAGGTTCACACCGAGGCCATCCTTCCAGGCGCCTCGCCCAGCTCAGCAATATGCACCAGCCAAGCCCTATGGTGGTCCAACCAACAATGCTCCCCCACGCACCAGTTCCGTGACTTGTTTCAAGTGTGGGGAATCAGGCCACTATATGCGCGAGTGTCCCCAAACCAACCCCAACCAGACAGCAAAAACTGTTGGCCGCGGCAAGCCGACAGGGAAAGTGTTCTACGCCAAGCCGACCACCACTGCTCGTGGCCATGTTAATTGTGTTTCTGCGGAAGAGGCTCAAGAAGATCCCAACGTCGTTCTCGGTACGCTCCTTGTTAATTGCCACCCGGCATCTGTTCTTTTCGATACAGGAGCATCTCATTCATTTATATCCGAGAGCTATGCTCGTCTGCATAACACCGCATTCTGTGAGATGCCCACCTCTATGGTAATTCAAACTCCGGGATCCAAATGGCAAACTTCTAGAGTAAGCCATGGAAATGAAATTCAAGTCGACAAACTTGTTTTTGTCGCATCTCTGATAGCCCTCAAATCTTCGGATATTAATATCATCTTGGGTATGGACTGGATGTCAGCCCATCATGCCAAAATTGATTGCTTCTCTAGGACTGTTCAACTCACCCATCCTTCGAGGAAGATAGTCAATGTCTTGACCCGAATAGCCAAGCGACAGTTATATTCTCTTAACGCCAGCCCTTTGCCAGACCTTGAGGACGTTCCGGTAGTCCGTGACTTTCCGGATGTCTTCCCAGAGGAATTGCCAGGTGTTCCACCTGACAGAGATGTCGAATTCGTGATAGATCTCATTCCAGGAACTGTCCCGATTTCCAGAAGACCCTACAAGATGGCACCTTTTGAACTAGCCGAGCTTAAGAAACAACTCGATGAGTCCTTGAAAAAGGGTTTCATCCGACCTAGTTCATCTCCTTGGGCTTGCCCCGTCCTCTTCGTCAAGAAGAAGGATGGTACGGACCGGATGGTTGTAAATTATCGACCTGTCAACTTGGTCACAATTAAGAACAAGTATCCGCTCCCCAGGATCAACGACCTGTATGATCAGCTCGCTGGATCCTCAATCTTCTCTAAAATGGATTTGAGGTTGGGCTACGATCAAATCAAAATCAGGAACGGGGACATTCCGAAAACGGCCTTTGTTACTCGTTATGGCCAATACGAGTACACCGTCATGTCCTTCGGTTTAACCAACGCTCCAGCCACCTTCTCTCGGTTGATGAACTCAATCTTCATGGAGTATTTGGATAAATTCGTCGTGGTTTACCTCGATGATATACTCATCTACTCCAAGAACGAGGAAGAACATGCCGAACACCTAAGGCTAGTGTTGAAGAAACTTCGAGAGCATCGCCTTTATGCCAAATTTTCTAAATGTGAATTCTGGTTGTCAGAAGTGACCTATCTTGGACATGTAATTTCTGGTAAAGGCATTGCTGTTAACCCTGAGCGAGTTCAAGCCGTTCTTAATTGGACTCCACCTGAATCGGTCAAGCAAGTTAGGAGTTTCCTTGGCCTAGCGAGCTATTGCCGTTGCTTTGTCGAGAATTTCTCCAAAGTTGCCAAACCTCTAACTGAACTCCTCAAGAAAGATAAAAAGTTCGAGTGGACTTCACAATGTGAGCACAGTTTCCAGGAACTGAAAAGACGTTTAACCTCTGCTCCCGTACTGGTACCACCGGATTTTTCCAAGGATTTTGTTATCTACTGCGACGCCTCGCGACAAGGACTAGGCTGTATTCTCATGCAAGATCGACACGTAATTGCTTATGCTTCACGACAATTACACCCACATGAGGAAAACTACCCCACTCATGATCTAGAGCTTGCAGCTGTAGTCCATGCACTCAAAACATGGCGACATTACCTTCTCGGTAATCGTTGCGAAATCTACACTGATCACCAAAGTCTGAAGTATATATTCACCCAACCGGATTTAAATCTCAGGCAAAGACGTTGGGTCGAGTTGATCACAGATTTTGACTTAGGAATAACTTACACCCCAGGGAAAGCCAACGTCATGGCTGATGCGCTAAGTCGTAAATCTTATTGTAACAACCTGATGTTACAACAAAGTCAACCGCTTCTCCATGAGGAATTTTGGAAGCTTAACCTTCACATTGTTCCTCAAGGATTTCTTTCCACCTTGGTGGCGAAACCTACTCTTACGGATCAAATCATCGCTGCCCAAAAGCGAGATAAGGGAATATCTAAGATCAAGGAGAACATTGCTAGCGGAGGTGCTAGATGTTTCTCCACAAATGATCATGGTGTTGTGTACTTTGAGAACCGTTTAGTGGTTCCCAAGAACCAGCATCTACGGCAGTTGATCCTTAAGGAGGCTCATGAATCTCCTCTCACCATTCATCCCAGTAGTACCAAGATGTATCAGGACCTACGCCAGAGGTTCTGGTGGACTAGGATGAAGAGAGAAATTGCTCAGTATATTGCTAATTGCAACGTCTGCCGTCGTGTAAAAGCAGAGTGTGCTCGCAAGGCCCGAGTCCACTGCACCGACCTCGCCCGAGTCCGCCGTCGCCGGAGATCCCCTTCAACGCCGTCGCCGCATCAACTCATCCCCGACCCCGCCGGTGGCCTCTACGGGTGCTCTGTGAGCCTAGCTACCCCTCCTACCCTTCCTCTCTCGCCCCCGAGCCGTGTAGCCACCGCACGAAGATCACCCGCACGCACCGCCGTGGATCTCGTCGCTGACGTGCTCCCGGCCATCCTCCGGCCACCTCACGGTGTCCAACGCACTCACCACGTTGCGTTGAGTCCAACCGTGCACTCCCCGCACCTCACCGCACACCCTAGCCCCGAGTTCGCCTTCACCCGAACTCCGGTGACCGCCTAGGTCGTCGCCAGCGCCAACTCCGGCCACCCCGACCCCAACTGACTCCACCAAGAGCCGCGGCTCGTCCTCAGCTCCACGTAGATGCCTTCCGCGCCCCATTTGGTGGCCGGAACGGTCAAAACCACTTCCGCCGCCGCGTCGGGCTCGCCGGCGGATAAACGCCGGTGCAGCCGTTTTAACTTTGACCACGGGTGGGCCCTGGTTGACTCTGTTGAGTCAATGACAGGTGGGGCCCCCTTCTGCTAATTATCTAGATTAGTTTAAACTAAATTAAATTAGTTAATTATCCACTGACACCCTGGACCCACGCGTCAGGTTTGACCTGGACCAGGTCTGTTGACTTGCTGAGGTCAGCATGACCTCATGCTGACGCAGTAAACCTTTTCTGAAATTAAAATAAATCTAAAATGATTTATAAATTCCAGAAATTGTTGCAAACTTCAAAAATTCATATAAATTCAACCGTAGCTCCAAATCAAACAAATTATATATGAAAAATGATCAGAAAAATCCAATCTATCTATCTGTACTAGTTTCATGCATGTTTAAACAAACTAACTTGAGGTTTAGTGCAGAACAAGATAAAACACTTTAAAGGGCCATTTATGAGTTTGAAATTTGAATCTTTGGTTCAAATTGATTCAAACCCATCTGGTTTTAGTTGCATTAGCCCAACACACTCATATTGCCATGTTTCATGCATGCATCATATTGTCGCACATTGTTTGGTGATGGTTGTGTATCGGTGTTCTTTGCGGCAGGTTCTGCCTCCGAGGATACCGTGATTACCCTAGCGAAGAACCATATCCGTGCATCGATCCATCAGGCAAGCAACCAACCATTTGATCATATCGATACAATCCCATGTTCTCGCTCTTGCTCTCTTTTACTGCATTAAGACAACACGTTTCAAACTGTTGTGTGCTACGGTAGTTGAACCCATTTCCTCTGCATGACCTGTCATTGCCACAGTAATTAGATGAAACCCACTAGCATGTGTAGGAATTGATTGAGCCATATGTATGTGTTGTTCCTACCTTGCTATGCCTGCTATGCCTAGAGTCGTGTCAGATCTGGTTCATCTGGGTGATGGGCTAGAGTGAAATGATCATGTCGGTAATGAGAGTGATGTGGTGAACACGATTTGGTAAAGGTATCGATGAGAGACCATGTAGGAGTACATGGTGGGTTGTTTCATTGAAGCCGACCTTAAGAACTGAGATCTGTATGCGTGATTTAAGATTCAGCTACTACCATGCATTGGGCCCTGAAATATGACCCCGCTCGACTTCTTATTCACCCTAGTCCTCTGTCCAGGAGTTGCAAGTAGTTTCTGGTGTTTGTAGCTTGCTGGAGGCCGTGGACAGCGCTGACCGCGGGGTGGGCTGTGATGCGGTAGGTACGTGGCACGGTGTACCGAATACCCGTTAGGTATCTCGGGAACCCTGTACACATCGTTCGGGGCCGTATGGGAAACCTCGACCGGACTCCCTGCGGATGGAACCTAGATAGGCGATAAACCTGGACTAGAGACTTAGGTGTTTAGGTAGGTCGTAGTCTACACCCACGTCGGCTTTCGCTTGAAGTCTGCCGAGCACATGTCGTGTGTAGACGCTAAGTGGTGGAAACATGTATGAAGAAGTACACCCCTGCAGGGTTAACATGATCTATTCGAATAGCCGCGTCCGTGGTAAAGGACTACTTGGTTGCTTATACAGTTCATAGACAAGTGAATGGATACTACTAAAAATCTCAAGATAAGCGTGAGTGCCGAGGATGGCTCTTCCGTAGGATGACGGAGGTGGATCCTCGGTGGTGTATTGAAGTGGTGAGTAGTGGACTCGTGTGCGCAAAACCATTTCAAGTTGGAGTCTCGTAGGATAGTTTAGCCAAGAGTCAAAGCTGGCTTGCTGCAATAACTCCACCAACCCTTCTTGATAATGTGCATGTATGTAGGATCTGACGTAAGTCTTGCTGGGTACCTTTGTACTCATGTTGCTATAGTTTACATTTTACAGAAGGCGCTGCAACCCCTTCTGATGGGTTCTTCCTAGACGTTGACATCGACGAGTAGACTAAGGCCCAGGTGGTAATCCTGAGCTTGTGAAGGTCCACGTAGTATAGCTAGGCTTTCCAAGCCTCTTTTATTTTACTAGTTGTCTGTACTCAGACAAGTTACTTCCGCTGCTGGTTTGTATGACTGTATGACTTGAATGTGGGTCGTGTGACCCGTACTTGTATGTATGTTATGTATGGCTCTCTGAGCCTTTAAATAAAGTACTTGTGTCGTAGAGTCATGTTGTGATGCCTTGTTGTATTTGCACATATCGAGCATATTGTGTGTATGATTGAAATGCTTGGTATGTGTGGGATCTGACTATCTAGTTGTTTATCTTTAGTAGCCTCTCTTACCGGGAAATGTCTCCTAGTGTTTCCATTGAGCCATGGTAGCTTGCTACTGCTCCGGAACACTTAGGCTGGCCGGCATGTGTCCTTCTTCGTTCCTGTGTCTGTCCCTTCGGGGAAATGTCACGCATTGAGTACCGGAGCCCTGTTAGCCCGCTACAGCCCGGTCTACCGGAGTCCTGCTAGCCCAGTGCTACAGCCCGGACCCACTTGCTGATGACCGACACGTTCGATGCTGGGTCATGGATGCCTGTCCCTGTAAGCCTGTGCCACTTTGGGTTTACGACTAGTCATGTCAGCCCGGGCTCCTTATCATATGGATGCTAGCGACATCATCATATACATGAGCCAAAAGGCGCAAACAGTCCTGGGCAAAGGTAAGGCGACACCCGTGGGAATACCGTGCGTGAGGCCGCAAAGTGATATGAGGTGTTACAGGCTAGATCGATGTGACATTGAGTCGGGGTCCTGACAGAGAATGATGTGATTGACTTGACCCATTCCATTAGCTTAGCACTTGATCGTTTAGTATGTTGCTATTGCTTTCTTCATGACTTATACAAGTTCCGATAACTATGAGATTATGCAACTCCCGTTTACCAGAGGAACACTTTGTGTGCTACCAAACATCACAACGTAACTGGGTGATTATAAAGGAGCTCTACAGGTGTCTCCAAAGGTACATGTTGAGTTGGCGTATTTCGAGATTAGGTTTTGTCACTCCGATTGTCAAAGAGGTATCTCTTGGCCCTCTCGGTAATGCACATCACTATAAGCCTTGCAAGCAATGTAGCTAATAAGTTAGTTACGGAATGATGCATTACGTAACGAGTAAAGAGACTTGCCGGTAACGAGATTGAACTAGGTATTGAGATACCGACGATCGAATCTCGGGCAAGTAACATACCGATGACAAAGGGAACAACGTATGTTGTTATGCGGTTTGACCGATAAAGATCTTCGTAGAATATGTAGGAGCCAATATGAGCATCCAAGTTCCGCTATTGGTTATTGACCCGAAATGGTTCTCGGTCATTTCTACATAGTTCTCGAAACCGTAGGGTCCGCACGCTTAAGGTTTCGATGACAGTTATATTATGAGTTTATGAGCCAATGTGAAGGTCTGCATGCTTAAGGTTTCGATGTACCGAAGTTTCTTTGTTCGGTGTCCCGAATGTGATTACGGATATGACGAGGAGTCTCGAAATGGTCGAGACATGAAGATTGATATATTGGAAGCCCATATTTGTATGTCGGAAGTGTTCCGGGTGAAATCGGGATTTTACCGGAGTACCGGGAGGTTACCGGAACCCCCCGGGGGCTTATTGGGCCTACATGGGCCTTAGTGGAGAAGAGGAGAGGAGGAAAGGGCTGGGCAGCATGCCCCTCCTCCCCTAGTCCGAATAGGACAAGGAGAGGGGGGCGGCGCCCCCCCTTTCCTTCCTCTCTCCCTCCTCCTCCCCCCTTCTCCTAGTCCAACAAGGAAAGGAGGGAGTCCTACTCCCGGTGGGAGTAGGTCTCCCCTTGGCACGCCCCTCCTTGTCCGGCTGCCCCTCCCCCTTGGCTCCTTTATATACGGGGGCAGGGGGCACCTCTAGACACAACAATTCATCTCTTGATCTCTTAGCCGTGTGCGGTGCCCCCTCCACCATAGTCCTGATAATATTGTAGCGGTGCTTAGGCGAAGCCCTGCGGCGGTAGAACATCAAGATCGTCACCACGCCGTCATGCTGATGGAACTCTTCCCCGACATTCTGCTGGATCGGAGTACGGGGATCGTCATCGAGCTAAACGTGTGCTACAACTCGGAGGTGTCGTAGTTTTGGTGCTTGATCGGTCAGGCCGTGAAGACGTACGACTACATCAACCGCGTTGTTCTAACACTTCCACTTTCGGTCTACGAGGGTACATGGACAACACTCTCCCCTCTCGTTGCTATGCATCACCATGATCTTGCGTGTGCATAGGAAAATTTTGAAATTACTACGTTCCCCAACAGTGGCATCCGAGCCTGGTTTTATGCGTAGATGTTATATTCACGAGTAGAACACAAGTGAGTTGTGGGCGATACAAGTCATACTGCTTACCAGCATGTCATACTTTGGTTCGGCGGTATTGTTGGCTGAAGCGGCCCAGACAGACATTACGCGTACGCTTACGCGAGACTGGTTCTACCGACGTGCTTTGCACACAGGTGGCTGGCGGGTGTCTGTTTCTCCAACTTTAGTTGAACCGAGTGTGGCTACGCTCGGTCCTTGCGAAGGTTAAAACAGCACTAACTTGACGAACTATCATTGTGGTTTTAATGCGTAGGTAAGAACGGTTCTTGCTCAGCCCATAGCAGCCACGTAAAATTTGCAACAACAAAGTAGAGGACGTCTAACTTGTTTTTGCAGGGCATGTTGTGATGTGATATGGTCAAGACGTGATGCTATATTTTATTGTATGAGATGATCATGTTTTGTAACCGAAGTTATCGGCAACTGGCAGGAGCCATATGGTTGTCGCTTTATTGTATGAAATGCAAACGCCCTGTAATTGCTTTACTTTATCACTAAGCGGTAAGCGTTATGACAACGCGGTTGATGTAGTCGTACGTCTTCAGAATCCGACCGATCTTAGTACCGAACCTACGGCACCTCCGTGATCAGCACACGTTCAGCTCGGAGATGTCCCTCGTACTCTTGATCCAGTTGAGGCCGAGGGAGAGTTTTGTCAGCACAACGGCGTGGTGACCGTGATGATGAAGTTAGCGGCGCAGGGCTTCGCCTAAGCACTACGAAGATATGACCGAGGTGTGTAACTGTGGAGGGGGCACCACACACGGCTAAACAATGCCAACTTGTGTGTTCTAGGGTGCCCCCTGCCCCCGTATATAAATGAGCAAGGGGGAAGGCCGGCCGGCCCTTGGGGCGCACCAAGGAGGGGAGGAGTCCTCCTCCTAGTAGGAGTAGGACTCATCCTTTCCTAGTCCAACTAGGAGGGGTGATAGAGGCAAAGGTGTCTCGTCTTTCAATGAGATGGTGATTGTCGTTTTGGAGGAGTAGACTTTGACGATCCGACTACGTACGTGCGAGGACGTCGTGCCTTAGCAATCGCTAAACCAACTCCGAGAGGTTATTGACCACGCCGAAGCATGATCAACCTGACCACAAGGGTCTACTTCCTGCGAGCAAACGAAGAACAAGCAAGAAACTGAGATTGCAATCTGGATATTGTGAATATAAGATGAAAGCTTTATTGATCAAGATGGGGTTCTATGACTCTTGGTCTGGTCGTTGAACACAAACAAAGTACGCGAAGTTGCAGCTATGGCAAACTTTTAATCTAAACAAAACCTAAAGTCTAAACGACGCCCTAAGGGCTGTATATATGGAGGAAGAGGGGGGAATTTCTTGGCCCTTGAGGGAGGGGTCCGAAACCAACCCTAACTCTTGCTTCCCCTCACATACGGACTCTAAAAACAACATATAATCAAGTATTTCAAAAATACATGGGCATGGCCCAATAATAAGGTGACACAACACCTAGAATAGCCGCTAGACGAAAATTATGAAGTAGCATCTTGTATATTTCGTCCAAGGCTTCATGCACTCATTATGGTGGCTTCAACGTCCTGAAATCATCACTTGTAACTCCGTTCTTGTTCCCCTTGCGCATGCCATCATCTCCATGCTTGTTCTTGCTCCAATGTTCATCCTTCTCCAAGCTAGGCCCTTCATTTGTGAGCAAAACAAATGTAACCAATTTAGGCAGCATCATATTCTCATGAAATATTAGAATCATTACCAAGAAACAAAAGTACCTGGTAATTTAACTGGCGTGCGTGAGCTCTAGTAATTGGTCCAGTATGTATAGCAGTAGGGGCTATGGGTGTAACAATGGTATTGATGTCCTCATCATCCTCCCCTTCTTGAAATGAAGTCATCCTCGACGGAAGCTCATCTTCCTCTCCCAAATAAGGCTTCAAATCTGCAATGTTAAAAGTGGGAGTAACCCCAAAATCTGCAGGTAGCTCAAGATTATATGCATTATCATTTATTTTCTCTAATACCTTAAAAGGAGCATCAGCACATGGCATTAGCTTTGATTTACGCAAATCAGGAAATCTATCCTTACACAAATGTAACCAAACAAGTTCTCCATGTGCAAACACATCATGTTTTCTACCCTTATCTCCAGCAAGTTTATATTTAGCATTCATATGCTCAATGTTTTCCTTAGTTAACTCATGCATTTTTAAAATCAATTCAGCACGTTATTTAGCATCAAAATTAACCTTCTCCAAAGATGGAAGAGGCAACAAATCAATAGGTGCACGAGGTAGAAAACCATACATAATTTCAAAAGGGCACATCTTAGTAGTAGAATGCAATGAACGGTTATAAGCAAATTCAATATGAGGCAAGCATTCTTCCCACATTTTCTTATTATTCTTCAAAACAGCCCTAAGCATAGTTGACAATGTTCTATTGACTACTTCAGTTTGTCCATCAGCTTGGGGGTGACAAGTAGTACTAAAAAGCAGTTTAGTCCCCAACTTAGCCCATAAACATCTCCAAAAGTGGCTAAGAAATTTAGTACCATGATCTGAAACAATAGTATTTGGCACACTATGCAAGCGAATAATTTCACGAAAGAACAAATCAGCAACATTAACACCATCATCGCTTTTATGACATGGTATAAAGTGTGCCATTTTCAAGAATCTATCCACGACAACAAATATGCTATCCCTCCCCTTATTTGTTCGAGGTAAACCTAAAACAAAGTCCATAGATATATCCTCCCAAGGAACACTAGGTACAGGCAAAGGCATATATAAAGCATGAGGATTGAGTCGTGACTTAGCTTTTTGACATGTAGTGTAGCGAGCAACAAAACGCTCAACATCTTGTCTCATCTTTGGCCAAAAGAAATGTGTAGCAAGTATATCCTCCATCTTCTTCACACCAAAGTGTCCCATTAATCCTCCTCCATGCGCCTCCTGCAACAACAAAATATAAACAGAGCTAGCTAGAATGCATAGCTTGTTAGCATGGAACACAAATCCATCGTTAATGACAAACTTGTTCCATGTTCTCCCTTCTTTACAATTCTGCAATACATCTTTAAAATCAACATCATGCACATATTGATCTTTGATGGTCTCCAAACCAAATATCTTGAAGTCAAGTTGTGAAATCATAGTATAGCGACGAGACAATGCATCAGCAATAACATTTTCTTTACCCTTCTTGTGTTTAATGACATAAGGGAAAGTCTCAATGAATTCAACCCATTTAGCATGTCTACAATTCAGTTTGGCTTGACTTTCAATATTTTTCAAAGATTCATGATCAGAATGTATAACAAATTCTTTGGGCCATAAATAATGCCGCCATGTTTCTAAAGTCCGAACAAGAGCATATGATTCTTTATCATAAGTAGAATAATTCAGACTAGGCCCACTCAATTTTTTAGAAAAGTATGCAACAGGTTTGCCATCTTGTAATAACACACCTCCTAATCCAATTCCACTAGCATCACATTCAAGCTCAAAAGTCTTATTAAAATCAGGAAGTTGGAGTAAAGGAGCATGTGTCAACTTATCTTTCAATACCGTGAAGGCTTCTTCCTGTTCGGTACCCCAAACAAAAGGCACATCTTTCTTTGTAAGCTCATTGAGAGGTGCAGCAATGGTGCTGAAATCTCTCACAAAACGCCTATAGAATCCAGCGAGGCCAAGAAAACTCCTCACTTGTGTGACCGTTTTGGGCTGCGACCAACTCTCAATAGCTTCAATCTTGGCTTTATCAACTTCAATTCCCTGTGGAGTAACAACATAGCCTAGAAAAGATACTCGATCGGTGCAAAAGGTGCACTTCCCAAGGTTACCAAACAAACGTGCATCGCATAGAGCAATAAAAACAACACGTAAATGTTCCAAACGTTCCTCCAAAGATCTGCTATAAATCAGTATATCATCAAAATAAACTACCATAAATCGTCCAATGAAAGCACGTAAAACTTCGTTCATTAATATCATGAAAGTACTAGGTGCATTAGTTAACCCAAAATGCATGACTAACCACTCATATAACCCAAACTTAGTTTTAAATGCTGTTTTCCAATCATCCCCCAATTTCATACGAATTTGATAGTACCCACTACGCAAATCAACTTTGGAGAATATTGTAGAGCCACTCAATTCATCAATCATATCATCTAGCCTAGGAATAGGATGACGATAATGAATAGTAATATTATTAATGCCTATACAATCAACATACATACGCGATGTACCATCCTTTTTCGGCACTAGAATAATTGGAACAACAAAAGGACTAAGGGATTCACGTATATAACCTTTGTCGAGAAGCTCCTGTACTTATTGCATAATCTCCTTTGTCTCCTCTGGATTGGTACGGTATGGCGCACGTTTTGGCAGTGAAGCATCGGGAATTAAGTCAATCTAATGCTCAATCCGTCGAATAGGTGGCACGTCTTGTGGAAAGACGTCAGCGAACTCCTGCAAAATGTTAGTGACAACAAGAGGCAAAGAGGAAGGCACGTCCTCGAATGAAAATAATGCCTCTTTGCACACAAAAGAATATCAAACATATTTTCTAAAATCTAGCTCATCAATATCAGATTTGGTGGCAAGTAAACATGCACTTTTCAATTTAATTTCATAAGCAACACTAGATGGTTTATTATTAGGCTTCATTTGTTGCTCAAATTCTTTTGCCACAATCTGATTTTCACTCTTATTCTTCTCCTGTTTTGCTTTATTAGCTCTATTAATATCATCTTTCAAAATGGAATCAGGAGTCATAGGAAGCAAAGTAATATTTTTATCCTTATGAACAAGAGTATACTGATTGTTTCTACCATGGTGTACAGAAGTTTTATCAAACTGCCATGGTTGACCAAGTAATAAGGAACATGCTTGCATAGGTACCACATCACAATCAACATAATCAGCATATGTAGAGATACTAAAATGCACACGAACAATACATGTTACCTTAACCTTGCCGCTGTTGTTGAACCATTGGATGTAGTAAGGATGTGGATGTGGTCTTATGGTGAGAGATAGTTTCTCCACCATCTCCATGTTAGCCAAGTTGTTGCAGCTCCCTCCATCAATGATGACGCAAACATAACATTCCTTCACAACTCCCTTTGTATGGAACAAATTATGCCTCTGATTTTTCTCAGCTTGTGTGACCTGCACACTCAAAACATGTTGAGTAACTAAACATTCATACCTATCAGCATCTTCAGGAGCCATGTATTGCGTCTCATGGTCAGAATCATCTCCACCATGTTCTTCATGTGTAATAAGAGCCAAAGTATCCTCATCATAGTCACTAGCAGACTCATACCCACCATCCTCAATAGCAATCATCACACACTGAGATTTGCATTCTCTCGCATAATGACCTCTTCCCTTACAACGACGACAAATAATATCACTTGTGTGCCCTATTGATGCCATGGAAGAAGAAGAGCTCTGTGTAGGCTCGGCAGATGCGCTCTTACTTGGCAGATAGTGGTGGTTGTGCCTGCTTTCTTGTATCACGGCTGGAGGTGGCACCTGATGGAGGTGCTGGTGCAGTGGAAGTAGAAGATGCACGCGGTGTCCATGATGAAGGTTGACCTACAGAAAAGTTAGTTCGTGCCAATGCCTGTCGATCCTGCACTTCACGTTCAGCTTTACAAGCAAGGTGGAATAAACAAGTGATATTAGTATACTCCTTATACTCTAGAATGGTTTGAATCTCTCTATTTAATCCACCCATAAAACGTGCAAGCATAGCTTCATTCTTCTCAACAATACCACATCTAATCATGACAGTTTGTAATTCCTGATAATATTCTTCTACATAATTTTTCCCTTGTCTTAAACGCTGCAATTTTTGAAGCAATTAACGTTGATAATATGGTGGAACCCAACGAGTACGCATAGCAGTTTTCAAAGCAGCCCAAGTAACTGGAATAAGATATAATCTACAATGTTCAGACCACCATACACATGCAAAACTAGTGAAAGCACAAACAGCAGCAACAACCCATCTCTCCTCGGGATATTGTAAACATGTAAAACATTGTTCAGTTTCTAACTCCCAAGTAAGATATATATCAGGAACATATCTACCCTCAAATGGTGGAATATTCAATTTCAGTTTAGGAACATGGTTATGATCTCGTACCTGAGGTGGTGGTGCAGGCCTACCGTTGCGAATATATACCTGAGGTCGACCTGCTGGTGGTGGTGCTGGTGGCTGCACGTAGTTCTGATTTTGATCAACCTCATCCTCATAATCACCCGCATAATCATCATCCTCCTCGGCACCAGCAGCTGCAGTAGCAGGAGCGAAAGAAGCATCAACAGTAGGTGCAGCGGCACCAGAATTTTGACCAGGCTCAATTGGAACGCGCTGTGCTCGTCCCACTTGATTTGGAAGGCGGCGTTGGAGATGTTGTTGTTGTTGTTGTTGTTGTTGTAGAGGTGCGACAGGTGCAACCGGTGGTGGTTGGGGAAGAAGCTTGAGCAATTCATTAAACTTGTTATCCAGCCTTGTCTCGAACGACTTCTCCATGGCATCTATCTTCTCCATAGCCTCTTTAAATCTGTTTAGCATATCTCCCACCTGGCCACTCATCATTTGCTGAAATTTATCATGCAACTCCTTGTTCGTCATGTTCTCCTAGTCAATCTCGTCGGCTTGCGGTCCTGCCATGGTCAGCAGCAATAGAAACACACAAGAATATGATCCTACAAACTACTAAAAAGTGGCAGGATGTCACAAATCCGTCAAGCGAATCTCAAATTCTTACCAGTTCTTACCCAGGAGCAGGTGGTGATCGGCAACCGTTGTAGTCAATACTCTCAAAGCTTGGATAGAGCGATTACTAGGAACAGTCAAACGCATGATATAGATGTATGTGGAGCTGGGAAGGCTTATAATATGGTAGCAAAAAGGGTCAGCAATAATCAGTTTTAGAGATGCAAAGGTGAATAAACGCTCAACAACGGTACTGTGCTGGTCCTAGGCTAGACCGTGCTAGAGACGCGAGCCTAGAACACTAACAAAATCACGGCGCGACACGTAATCTAGGGAGGAGCACACTCTGAATTTTTCTCTCTTTTTTTTACATTTTTTGCACTTTTTTTTGCCTTTTTTCCTCTTTTCTTTGCTCCGCAACAATTTTTTTCCGAAAAAGTCTACAAATGGCCTAAAAACTGCGTAGCCAGAATTTTCCAGACTTAGTTTTTTTTGAAACTAGAACTTTTTTTCTTGTATGGGTAGCATGGAAGTTGGGGAATCCGACTTGTTCACGACTCATAGTATCGCGTGCTCTGGAACTCAAAGATAAAGGAACAAATACTGGACTCGGACTAGGACTGGTGGCAAAGATGAAACTGGTGGAACTCGCACTGGTGATGGTATATGACGGTGGTATATGTGGACTCGGATTTGGTGGTGGTATATGAACTCGGATTGGTGGTGGTATATGGACTTGAATCGGTGATGGTATATGGACTCGGATTGGTGGTGGTATATGGACTCGGATCAGTGGTGGTATATGGACTCAGATTGGTGGTGGTATATGGACTCCGATCGGTGGTGGTATATGGACTCAGAGATGTAGCGGATAAGCGGTGGTGGTATATGGCAGGGCGGTGATGATGGTGCGGTGGCGGCGTGACGACTTGTGAACAGAACTCGAAACTCTAAAGAACTAGACGCTCAGACCAGCAACTTGACACGACGAAGCAACCGCAAATTCAACAACGCAAATACAGAAAAGATTATGCAATGGCTCGGATTGGTTTGGATATGATGAACTAACCCTAATTTTTTTTGGCTTTTTTATGGACTGTAGGTATGAAGAACAGACTCGATCTAAACTACGAAAAGCTATAAAATCTCACCGAGCAACCTGAAACTCTGGTACCACTTGATAGAGGCAAAGGTCTCCTGTCTTTCGATGAGATAGTGATTGTGGTTTTGGAGGAGTAGACTTTGATGCTGACTACGTACGTGCGAGGACGTCGCGCCTTAGCAATCGCTAAACCAACTCCGAGAGGTTATTGACCACGCCGGAGCACGGTCAACCTGACCACAAGGGTCTATTTCCTGCGAGCAAATGAGGAACAAGCAAAAAACTGAGATTGCAATCTGGATATTGCGAATATAAGATGAAAGCTTTATTGATCAAGATGGGGTTCTGTGACGTCTTGGTCTGGTCGTTGAACACAAACGAAGTACGCAAAGTTGCAGCTATGCCGAACTTTTAATCTAAAAAAAACCCAAAGTCTAAACGACGCCCTAAGGCTGTATATATGGAGGAAGAGGGGGGAATTTCGTGGCCCTTGAGGGAGGGGTCCGAAACCAACCCTAACTCTTGCTTCCCCACACATACGGACTCTAAAAACAGCCTATAATCAAGTATTTCAAAAATACATGGGCCTGGCCCAATAATAAGGTGACGCAGCACCTAGAATAGCCTCTGGACAAAAATTATGAAGTAGCATCTTGTATATTTCGTCCAAGGCTTCATGCACTCATTATGGTGGCTTCAATGTCCTGAGATCATCACTTGTAACTCCGTTCTTGTTCCCCTTGTGCATGCCATCATATCCATGCTTGTTCTTGCTCCAATGTTCATCCTTCTCCAAGCTAGGCCCTTCATTCGTGAGCAAAACAAATGTATCCAATTTAGGCAACATCATATTCTCATGAACATTAGAATCATTATCAAGAAACGAAAGTACCTGGTAATTTAATTGGCGTGCGCGAGCTCTAGTAATTGGTCGAGTATGTATAGCAGCAGGGACTGTGGGTGTAACAATGGTATTGATGTCCTCATCAAGGGGGAAGGGGGAAGGAGGGAGAGGGAAAGTGAAAGTGCAACTATTCCTAGGTGGTTTTGGTAATTCATAACAACATATAGCTCATTGAGCTAATGCTATTCGAAGACTATTATTTCAGGAAAACTCAATGAATGGCATGCCATGGATGATGAAAGTAGATCCCTCAAAATACTAAGGACAAAGGATTGGATCAAGCTCAAAAGCTCAAGACTCTTCATTTTACATTTTAGTGATCCAAGATCACATTGAGTCTATAGGAAAATCCAATACTATCAAGGAGGGATGAGGTGTTGCTTAATGAGCCTCTTGCTTCATGTGCTTAGTGATATGCTCCAAAACCCTCAACTACTTTCCCACATCCACAAATGACCTAAACGCAAAGCCAAAATCGGTCACACCGATTCTTCCTATCCGGCGCCACCGATTCCAAAAGTCATAGCCACTGCCACAAACCCTAAGCAAATCGGTCTTACCGATAGGGATCTCGGTCTCACCGAGATGGGGTTGCAATCTCTCTGTTTCCCTTTGTAACGTTTCGGTCTAACCGAAGTGAGCGATCGGTCCCACCGAGATTGCAATGTAAACTCTCAGTTTCCTGTTTGTAACATTTCGGTCTCACTGAAAAGAGCAAATCGGTCCCACCGATTTTATCTGACCAACTCTCTGGTTAGCTTATTACCAAATCGGTCTCACCGAGTTTGTGTAATCGGCCTCACCGAGATTACGTTATGCCCTAACCCTAACCGAATCGGTCTCACCGAGATGCATGTCAGTCCCACCAAAAATCACTAACGGTCACTAGGTTTACTAAATCGGTCCGACTGAGTTTAATGATTCAGTCCCACCGAGTTTGATAAATTGTGTGTAACGGTTAGATTTTGTGTGGAGGCTATATATACCCCTCCACCTCCTCTTCATTCATGAAGAGAGCCATTAGAACGAACCTACACTTCCAACTTACCATTCTGAGAGAGAACCACCTACTCATGTGTTGAGGCCAAGATATTCCATTCCTACCATATGAATCTTGATCTCTAGCCTTCCCCAAGTTGCTTTCCACTCAAACCCTCTTTCCACCAGATCCAAATCCTATGAGAGAGAGTTGAGTGTTGGGGAGACTATCATTTGAAGCACAAGAGCAAGGAGTTCATCATCAACGCACCATTTGTTACTTCTTGGAGAGTGGTGTCTCCTAGATTGGCTAGGTGTCACTTGGGAGCCTCCGACAAGATTGTGGAGTTGAACCAAGGAGTTTGTAAGGGCAAGGAGATCGCCTACTTCGTGAAGATCTACCGCTAGTGAGGCAAGTCCTTCGTGGGCGACGGCCATGGTGGGATAGACAAGTTGCTTCTTCGTGGACCCTTCTTGGGTGGAGCCCTCCGTGGACTCGCGCAGCCGTTACCCTTCGTGGGTTGAAGTCTCCATCAATGTGGATGTACGATAGCACCACCTATCGGAACCACGCCAAAAACATCCGTGTCTCCAATTGCGTTTGAATCCTCCAAACCCTTCCCTTTACTTTCTTGCAAGTTGCATGCTTTAATTTCTACTGCCTATACACTCTTTGCATGCTTGCTTGAATTGTGTGATGATTGCTTGACTTGTCCTGAAGTAGCTAAAATCTGCCAAACTCTAAAATTGGGAAAAGGTTAAGTTTTTATTGGTCAAGTAGTCTAATCACCCCCCTCTAGACATACTTCAAGGTCCTACAAGTGGTATCAGAGCTTTGGTCTCCATTTGCTTTGATTTCCATAGCTTTTGGTGGTCATAGCCTTGGTTTCACAACCTAGGAGAGTATGGCGTCTAGCGAGGGAAATTATCACCATAGAGGTCCTTACTTTGATGGTACTAATTTGGCTAGTTGGAAGCATAAGATGAAAATGCATATTTTTGGACATAACCCCGCCGTTTGGGCAATTATTTGTATTGGCTTGCAAGGTGAATTCTTCGATGGGAGAGAACCGAACCGTGAAGCTAATGCGGAAGAATTGAAGATGCTGCAATACAACGCTCAAGCATGTGACATCATCTTCAATGGATTGTGCCCTGAAGAATTCAACAAAATCAGCCGTCTTGAGAATGCAAAGGAAATTTGGGATACTTTGATTGATATGCATGAAGGTACCGAGTCCGTCAAGGAATCCAATTGGATGTGCTCCAAAGTCAGCTTGACAAGTTCAAAATGAAGGATGGTGAAGGTGTCGCTGAAATGTACTCTGGGCTTGCTCTTATCACAAATGAGATTGCCGGCTTAGGGAGTGAAGAGATGACCGACAAATTCATCATCAAGAAAATCCTAAGAGCATTGGATGGAAAGTTTGATATCGTGTGCACATTGATCCAAATGATGCCAAACTACAAAGATCTCAAGCCAACGGAAGTCATTGGAAGGATTGTTGCTCATGAGATGTCACTCAAGGATAAGGAGGAACTTCACAACAAGTCAAGTGGTGCTTACAAAGCCTCAAGTGAAGCCCCCACATCATCAAGTGAGAAACCAACCTTCAATGGAGAATTGAGCTTAATGGTGAAGAACTTCAACAAATTCTACAAGAGTAGAACCAAAGAGAGAAGCTCCAAGTCAAGGTCTCACAATGACAAGAGATCTTCTAGTCGAGAGCGCAATTGCTACAATTGTGGGAGACCCGGACACTACTCCAATGAGTGTACGGCACCCTACAAAAGAAGAGAAGATTCTCCAAGAAGAAGAAGCAAAAGAGAAGAATCACCACCAAGAGAGAGGAGGAGTAGAGATGATCGTTATGAACGAATACCCTCACAGAGAAGCAAGGATTCGGAAAGGAAGGACAAGTCATCAAGGAGCTACACAAAACGAAGACATCAAGCTCATGTTGGTGAATGGGTTTCTGGCTCCGACTCCGACAATCACTCCGAGAGAAGCTATCACTCCGACTCCGAATATACTCAAGATGAAGGTGTTGCCAGTCTAGCACTTGGTGCAACCAACTCCTACGACATATTTGACTCACCAAATGAAGGTGTTGGAATATGCTTCATGGCCAAAGGTCCAAAGGTAACACATCCCGAGTATGTTGATTTTAATAGTGATGATGATGACTTGCTTGTGGATGATGATTTATTTGTTGACAACTCTAGTGATGAATACTATGATGAAACGTCAATTAATCATGCTAAAACGAATGACAATGATAAGGAGAAGACTGAGCTTCTAACTAAAGAACTAAACTCTCTTAAGTTAGCTCATGAAACTATCTACGAAGATCATCGAGAACTTTTAAGGGCTCATGAGAAGTTACGCTTCGAAAAGCTCAATCTTGAGCAAGAGCATGAGTTCTTAAAAGCAATCAATGATGATCTCCGCAAGAAAAGTTCTTCTTACATTGCCAAGCGTTTACTCTTATCTACTTACATGCCTCAAGTCAAGTCTAGTAACAAGTACAAGAAAGATACTTCCTCTAGTAGTAACAATAATAATGTCAAATCCAATATTGTTGCTTCTAGTAGTTCTCTTGATTCCACTAATGATTCTCTTAGCCAAGTTACACTTGAGCAAGAAAGTAGCTTATTGAAGGGAATTATAGAGAAAGGTGTTTACAAGAGCCTTGACGGGAGTAAGCAATTCGAGGAAATTGTATGCAAGCAAGGAAGGCACCGGAAGAATCAATGTGTTGGTTTTGAACGAAAGTTCAATGCCAATGGAGTTGAGTGGGAAGAAGATCAATACCCCAAGACGAAGTTTGTTCCTCAACAAGAGAAGTATGATCCTACTTCCTTCAAGGGAACACAAGCTCAAGATGATCTTCCACCACAAGACCACAAGAACAAAGGCAAGGACAAGCTTCAAGAAGAGATTGATGCATTTGAAGAAGCACCTAAGGTCTCGGTCAAGTGGGTTCCCAAGACTACGTCAAGTTCTACTTCATCAAGTACAACTACAACTCCAAGGATTCCCATCAAGATGATGTGGATCCCGAAGAAGAAGAACTAGAGAGTTCTTGAGGGTGACTCCGCCAACATTCTTCACTCATATCATTTTGGCAAGAACAAGTGCAATCAACTTCCACATCTTGCACTAGTTCAAGGAGTCACAAACCCTCATGTTGGTAAGGCAAGGGACAAGGTAACCTAATATTTTCATGGACATCATCTTGTGTGTGCATCACTCTATGTCTATGGATATTCTTGTTTGTTCCTTGTGGGACTAACCCATGTAGGCAAGTTGAAAGTGCAACTCACTCCAAAGGATTGCTCCAAATGATCTACATCAACATTGAGCATCTACATCTTCAACACCTACATGAAGTCATCATCGACAAAATCCAAGGTTAGTTCATCCCTCTAAGGGGGGATCTCACATCTAGGGGGAGCTTAACTCTAAGAATTGAGTCAAAGCAACTCTAAAGGTGTGAACACATCAATGCATTGTGTAAAAGTGGTAACCCCACTTGAGCTTAAACGATGAGTATGACCTATGATCAAATGTTCTCATTTGACTCCTAAGTCAATATACTCATATATAGATGACCTAGTCATCGCCAATTGTTTGATAGAAGCTAGAATTGGTTGTGCATGCTTTGCCACATATTTCATTTGCCATCTTATTGTGTGAGCATGTTGGTGCATATTTTACTCATTCAAGGACATCCACTTGTTGTTTTGATTGTTTGGATTCTTTTATTTGTGCCAAGTGGATGGACAAGAATGCCTAAGAACCTTCTTTAGCCATCTATGCTTTTCTCATCTCAAACTCTATTCATGCTACATCACAAAATTTGATCAAGTCAGATTCGAACCACTCTGTGTGAGGAGCACTCGGAGTCCCCGACTCGTCATAGACTTAAACTTCCAAAACCTCTTTGTGATTCTCGGTCTGACCGATTCCTCCATTTTGGTCCTACCGAGATCATCAAGTTGATCTGAGTTTTCAATCTCGATGCAACCGATTTGAACTTTTCGGTCTCACCGATTTGCTGTAACTAAACACAGTTATGCATCTCGGTGCCACCGAGTTGTTCCACTCGGTCACACCGACAGGGTCGGGCTATATATAGCCACGGGCAAAATTTTGGAAATTTCTCCGAAACCCTTCGCCCGCGCAACAGCTCGCTCCGCCATCGTGGTCTCCGAATTGTCTCCTCTTTGCCAGCAACCTCCTGTCGCTGGTCTTTGCCGTCGTCAATGGAATTCGTCCCCGCCATTGCCGCCGTAGCAAGTCCACCGCTAAGTTAGGGTATGGACTTGATCTTTGTTCTATCCACGTCTGATTCCTAGCACATTGTTTTCATATTGATTCTTGCCACGATTGAAACTCTTCTATCCAGCCAAAGTAGTTCATAGATTAGAAGTGATTCAAATTTTTAGGGTTAGGTTTCCGCCGAAACCATCTCGGACCTACCGAGTTGAAAAACTCGGTCTCACCGATTTGGCTTATGCCATTGCACTAGTGACTCTCGGTCTGACCAAGAATTACTAACCGGTGCGACCGATTTGAGGATTCTGTGAAACCCTAGCAGTCTCGGTGCCACCGAACTGAAACTCGGTCTAACCGAGATCCTCAGTTTAGGTTCCAAAACTACTTCGGTGTCACCGAGTTTAAAAATCGGTGGATCTGAAATGCTTTCTGTGGAAAACTAAAACTGAACTTTTGAGTCATTCTTTTGCAAAAATCTCTGCATTTTGTGATGCTCATCTTTTCTATCTCATCTATAACTCTTCACAGGGTCAGCAGTCAGCTTTTGCAGTATGTCTGATCAAAGTGACAGCCAGAATAGGTCAGAAGAGCAGATGGACTTGAGTGAGGGCACTAGTCCCTCCAGCACTTCAGATGAAGGGAGCAGAAGCACTCCTAGCAATTTGCCTAAGGCTGCAACTAGGCAAAGGAGGAAAAGAACTTCAGATTCAGAGGATGAAGACTATAAAGCTGAGGAAGATGAGGCAACTTCCAAGAAAGTGGTGCTCAAGAAAGAGTATGGCCCTGCACAGAGCACAAAACCAGGTCTGAATAGGAAAGTTCCTGCCAAAAGAACTCCAATGCCAAAGGCCAGAGCATCAACTCAACTGCCTAAAAAGCCTGATCCCAAAGAGGCACCTGCAAGGAAAGATACATCATCCAAACCTCAGAAAGTTCCTACTGGAGAGACTATGAAATTCACAATTGAATCAGAGGATGATGGTGATCAAGACAAGAAAAAGAAGAGAGCTAGAACCACAACTGCCAAGGTCCTTGGAAAGCCCTCCATGAGAAGAGATTCAGAAGAAGAGGAAGAGGATGCTGCACCAGCTCCAAAGGCAGCTAAGCTTATGGGAGATGCAATCAGATCAGGGGCTGTAACATCTAAGCCCAAGGATGCACCCAAAGCTGCCTCCAAGGCCAAGCAAGTTCCAAAGAGGAATACTAGGAGTATTCTAGCTGCTGAGAAGAACAAGGCTCCAGTGCCCAATGTTGCTGAAGAAGAAGATGAAGAAGGCCAAGTTCTAAGAAAGCTCAAGCCCAAGATACCAGACCACAATGATGCCCATCCGGTGGCTGAGGACATGAGAATCAGGAAGGATTCAGGGCTGAGACTGTGGAGAATGGAAGATCCATATGCCTCAAGAAGAAGAACTGCTGTTGACTACAGGTTCCACACAAAGGAACAGCAGGACTTCTATGAAACAATTCTGTTGGACAAGAAGCCCATAGTCTGTGACATGAGGTGGGTTGACTGGAAATTCATCAAGGAAAATGAACAGCACTATCCTGGAGTGCAAGACAGCTTTGTTGCTTGTGGAGTTGCAGATTTTGTTGGACAGAATTTCACCAACTGGAATGATGAGCTTATCATACAGTTCTACTCCATAGCACACTTTTATCCAGATGGAAGAATAGTTTGGATATCTGAAGGTACAAGGTACCAGTCCACTGTTGAAGAATGGGAAAGTCTGATAAATGCCCCCAAGGAAAAAGAGGATGACCTAGACATTTATGCAAAGAAGAAGTTGGGTCACAATTCAATGGCTCACATGTACAAGGAAATTCCAGACAAGGCATTAGAGACTCACAAGTTTGGATCAGTTCACTTTCTGCTGTCAGGATTGCCAACCATAAATTGGATTCTGAGGCACACTTTGTTGCCCAAGTCTGGTGACCATAACATGATCAGAGGGCATGCCATCAACATGTTGCATGTGTTTGATGTGCCACAGAAGTTCAAAGTCATGAGCCTGATCATTGAAACAATCAAGAGGACTACAACAGATCAGAAGAGGAGCTGTGGATATGCACCTCAGATTCAAGAATTGATAAACTCAAAGATGGGCACAGGAAAATATCAATTGGATAAGGAACACTTTCCACTTTATCTAGACTTTTAGGACAATGAGGTTGTCATGAATGAAGATGACACACAATCAGTTCAAGCTCAGGAGAAGAAGGAGAAGGCAAAGAGGGAGAAGGCTGCCAAGATGCCAACTCAAGAGGAGGCATCTGAATATTTCTTGAAAACCAAACAAGAGCAGCTTGGTTACTTGATAGCATCATCTATGAGGATTGAGAAGGGGTTGGCCACCCTAACTCAAAACCAGGAGAGCCTGGAAAGAATCATGGAACAAAATTTCTATGATCTAGATGTCAAGGTAACTGAGATTCAGTCAGTTGTGGAGCAGCTGCAGGATGACATGCAGGAGTGGAAGGGCAAGACTACCACCAATGTGTTTGCCAGAGTGCCCAGAGCCCAGAGGTCAGTTGCCGTGCCAGTGCCAGACACTAGAGCAACAACTTCAGCACCAGCTACTGCCCCTTCAGTTCCAGTGCAACCAGCTCCAGCACCAACTCCTCCAGCTCCATCCACTTCAACTGAAGCCTTCGTCCAAGGAGCCATCTCTACACCAGAAGATCAAGCCTAAGAGTCGATCTAGCACTATGCATTTTCTATGAACTTTTTGGTAACTTGTTGCCAAAGGGGGAGAAAAATGTATAGATCATAGGCTTAGAGAGAGAGAGTGTTGCTTTTATTCTCTCTTGCTTTATTTGGTGGTTTTTCAACTTTGTTTGCTTTTGGTTGAGATACTATGCTTGTGAGACATTGATGATCATGTGTTTGATCATAAGCTACACTTATGCATGCTTGATATTATCCTATCTATCTTATGTGATCACTCACTATGCTTGGTGATGAGTGCATGTATTCATTGTTTATTATTTTGAGCGCTCCACCAAGATGTATGTGAGATGGAAGAGTAACCCATTAGCCTAATTCATTGTGCATTTGCAGTCCAAAGCAAATCTAAAACTATGCACAATTTAGGGGGAGCTCTTGCTTATCACATACTTCTCAAAGCGACGATGTTATTTAATTTTATTATCATTTGTCGAAGCTTTGATCTATATGTTGTCATCAATTACCAAAAATGGGGAGATCGAAAGTGCAACTATCCCTAGGTGGTTTTGATAATTCATAACAACATATAGCTCATTGAGCTAATGCTATTCCAAGACTATTATTTCAGGAAAGCTCAATGAATGGCATGGCATGGATGATGAAAGTGGATCCCTCAAAATACTAAGGACAAAGGATTGGCTCAAGCTCAAAAGCTCAAGACTCTTCATTTTACATTTTAGTGATCCAAGATCACATTGAGTCTATAGGAAAAGCCAATACTATCACGGAGGGATGAGGTGTTGCTTAATGAGCCTCTTGCTTCATGTGCTTAGTGATATGCTCCAAAACCCTCAACTACTTTCCCACATCCACAAATGACCTAAACCCAAAGCCAAAATCGGTCACACCGATTCTTCCTATCCGGCGCCACCGATTCCAAAAGTCATAGCCACTGCCACAAACCCTAAGCAAATCGGTCTTACCGATAGGGATCTCGGTCTCACCGAGATGGGGTTGCAATCTCTCTGTTTCCCTTCATAACGTTTCGGTCTAACCGAAGTGAGCGATCGGTCCCACCGAGATTGCAATGTAAACTCTCTATTTCCTGTTTGTAACATTTCGGTCTCACCGAAAAGAGCAAATCGGTCCCATCGAGTTTACATGACCAACTCTCTGGTTAGCTTATTACCAAAACGGTCTCACCGAGGTTGTGTAATCGGCCTCACCGAGATTACGTTATGCCCTAACCCTAACCGAATCGGTCTCACCGAGATGCATGTCAGTCCCACTGAAAATCACTAACGGTCACTAGGTTTACTAAATCGGTCCGACCGAGTTTAACGATTCGGTCCCACCGAGTTTGGTAAATTGTGTGCAACGGTTAGATTTGTGTGGAGGCTATATATACCCCTTCACCTCCTCTTCATTCGTGGAGAGAGCCATCAGAACGAACCTACACTTCCAACTTACCATTTCTGAGAGAGAACCACCTACTCATGTGTTGAGGCCAAGATATTCCATTCCTACCATATGAATCTTGATCTCTAGCCTTCCCCAAGTTGCTTTCCACTCAAACCCTATTTCCACCAGATCCAAATCCTATGAGAGAGAGTTGAGTGTTGGGGAGACTATCATTTGAAGCACAAGAGCAAGGAGTTCATCATCAACGCACCATTTGTTACTTCTTGGAGAGTGGTGTCTCCTAGATTGGCTAGGTGTCACTTGGGAGCCTCCTACAAGATTGTGGAGTTGAACCAAGGAGTTTGTAAGGGCAAGGAGATCACCTACTTCGTGAAGATCTACCGCTAGTGAGGCAAGTCCTTCATGGGCGACGACCATGGTGGGATAGACAAGGTTGCTTCTTCGTGGACCCTTCTTGGGTGGAGCCCTCCATGTACTCGCGCAACCGTTACCCTTCGTGGGTTGAAGTCTCCATCAACGTGGATGTACAATAGCACCACCTATCGGAACCACGCCAAAAACATCCGTGCCTCCAATTGCGTTTGAATCCTCCAAACCCTTCCCTTTACTTTCTTGCAAGTTGCATGCTTTAATTTCCGCTGCCTATACACTCTTTGCATGCTTGCTTGAATTGTGTGATGATTGCTTGACTTGTCCTAAAGTAGCTAAAATCTGCCAAACTCTAAAATTGGGAAAAGGTTAAGTTTTTATTGGTCAAGTAGTCTGATCACCCCCCCTCTAGACATACTTCAAGGTCCTACAAAGAGGCAGAGGGAAAGAGGGGCTGCGCCCCCCTCCCCTAGTCCAATTCGGATTCCCCTTGGGGAGGGGGGGTGCCACCTCCTGGGCTGCTGCCCTCTCTCTCCCCTAAGGCCCATTAAGGCCCAATACTTCCCCGCGGGGTTCCGGTAACCCCTCCGGCAGTCCAGTTTTCTCCGAAATCACCCGTAACACTTCCGGTGTCCGAATATAGCCGTCCAATATATCAATATTTATGTCTCGACCATTTCGAGACTCCTCGTCATGTCTGTGATCATGTCCGGGACTCCGAACTACCTTCGGTACATCAAAACACATAAACTCATAATACCGATCGTCATCGAGCGTTAAGCGTGCGGACCCTACGGGTTCGAGAACTATGTAGACATGACCGAGACATGTCTCCGGTCAATAACCAATAGCGGAACCTAGATGCTCATATTGGTTCCTACATATTCTACGGAGATCTTTATCAGTCAAACCGCATAACAACATACGTTGTTCCCTTTGTCATCGGTATGTTATTTGCCCGAGATTCGATCGTCGATATCTCAATACCTAGTTCAATCTCGTTACCGGCAAGTCTCTTTACTCGTTCCGTAATACTTCATCCCGTAACTAACTCATTAGTTACAATGCTTGCAAGGCTTATAGTGATGAGTATTACCGAGAGGGCCGAGAGATACCTCTCCGAAACACGGAGTGACAAATCCTAATCTCGGTCTATGCCAACCCAACAAACACCTTCGGAGACACCTGTAGATCACCTTCATAATCACCCTTTTACATTGTGACGTTTGGTAGCACACAAAGTGTTCCTCTGGTATCTGGGAGTTGCATAATCTCATAGTCTGAGAAACTTGTATAAGTCATGAAGAAAGCAGTAGCAATGAAACTAACACGATCATAATGCTAAGCTAACGGATGGGTCATGTCCATCACATCATTCTCCTAATGATGTGATCCCGTTCATCAAATGACAACACATGTCTATGGTTAGGAAACATAACCATCTTTGATTAACGAGCTAGTCAAGTAGAGGCATACTAGGGACTATAGGTTTTGTCTATGTATTCACACATGTACTAAGTTTCTGGTTAATACAATTATAGCATGAATAATAAACATTTTATCATGAATTAAGGAAATAAATAAAACTTTATTATTGCCTCTAGGGCATATTTCCTTCGCGGTCAACGACCCCTTCTACAACCAGCTCATGGAGCATGTGATCTATGAGGGTGGGCATGGCGTTGCCTACGATCCCGACGAGACCCAAAGTTAGGATGGCCGCGCCCAGTACGTTGCGGATGAAGAGGCCGACGACCATGCAGACTACGACCATGGTGACTCGTGGCATGAAGACGATGACATCTATTGTGAAGGTATGGTGATGAAGAGGATGGCATTGATATTGATATTTCGCGCGAGCCATTGTTCATCGACGAGCTCATCCAAAGAGCGGAAGCACAAAAGAGGAAGAAGAGCATTCGCACGGGTTCATATTCACAAGACGGGGACAAGTTGATTTGCCAATGTTGGATGGAGATTAGCCAAGATCCAAGGACCGGCGTGCAACAAAAGGGCCTTGTTTTTTGGACGAGAGTCCACAAAACATTCCATGAAAGGAAGATGTTTGAGCCCTACCAATTTACGAGCAACCGTGGCATCACCTTGATTCAAAAGAGGTGAGTTCATCCAACAAGAGTGCAACAAGTATTGTGCCGCACTTGAGAGCATTGAAGCACGACCCGTGAGTGGTCTCGGCATTGGGGACTTGGTATGCTATCCTCATCCTAGTTCTTTCGTTCTACGGCCATGAGACTTCCGCCTTGTATATGTTTGCATGTTCATTTGTTGTTGATCATGTGGTGTAGGCATTTCAAACTTTGAAAGCATTCAAGGTCCGGCACAATGACAAGCCATTCACTCTTACGCATTGTTGGACGCTCATCAACAACTGCCCAAAGTTCAAAGACCAATACCATGAACTTCAAAGGAAGAGAGGCAAGAAGGCGGCCGCGTTTGCCGGAGGTGGAGATGGTGAGGCGTTGAAGAGGCCGAGGGGCAAGACTAACTCCAAGGTGGACGACATACGTGATGCGTCATCCATGGCCTTGCATGAGACTTTGCACGGCATGATGTCTCAAAAGGATGTGAGGGATGAGAAAAAGCGACAAAGCAAGGACGAGCAAATGAACCAATACGTAGAGCTTCAAAGGAAAAAGTTTGAGATGGAGGAGGCGGCCAAGAAGAGGAAGATCAACATGGAGGAGGCATCCCGGCAAAGGCAACTCAACATCGAGGCCGCCAATGTCACGGCCAGGCAAAGGCAGCTCGACATCGAGGCCACCAATGCCGCAACCAAAGCAAAGGAGGTGGCCCTTGCGATCATGAGCGTGGACTTGACCAAGATGAGTGAGAAGACAAGGAGTTGGTTCGAGGCTAGGCAGAAGGAGATGTTCGACGCCGACGGCCTGAACTAGGTCGTCTGATCGGCCGTGGCCGTTCTTTTTTGGAGGCTGGCATGGGTGCCGGCCGCTGGTTGTGTGCCGACGAGAAACACATTCATTTTGCAGGCTGGCTGTGTTGCCGACCGCTGGCTGTGTTGCCGGCGACAAAACTATTCATTTTGTAGGCTGGCTCTGTTGCCGGCCGCTGGCTGTGTTGCCAGTGAGGACGCGTAGGCCGCTGACTGTGTTGCCGGCGAGGACATGTAGGCCGCTGGCTCTGTTGCCGACATGAACTAGGTCCGCTGGCCTGAACTATGACGTGGTATATCGAAAGTTGGCGTTTGAAAATGGAGGCGGACAGGATGGGGCCAAAGGATGCGTCCGCGCGTTGGGCGCACGGCCACCGCATTTCAGAAAGCGCCCGGACACGACCCCATCGACCTACTCAAACGGACAAAATCTGGATAAAACGGAGTCCGTTTGGGTCGTGCAGACACAATAGTACTAACACCTGTTGTCACTGCAAAGTCTTAGGACTACTATATTCATGTTGCTTCAGTCATGTTGTTCTGCCGTTTTTCGTCATCCTTGTATTTTGTTTCTTCTACGTTAGTGATTTCATCACCAACTGGATTTGCTCTGTGCTGCATCAACATCTCTAAACTTCACTGCAACAATAAATTTCAGTGATTGTTCACTTTCTTTCAGATAAATAGCATTGTTTGCTAAAAAAAACTTTACTATGAGTGAGGCTTGTGAGCTTTTTCAGTGTTTTTGTGAAGCCTCGCCACCTATTCTGCACTATATATTCTGTCCTTGGAGTTGTAAATACTGATTTTGAGTCATAGTAAAGATTTTTTTAGTCATACCAAAATCCAGCTGCATGTCCAACACTAAGAAACATATAACGGCACAACAAATAAGGATTTGAAATATTAAATGCATTTGAACCTCTAAACCAACTGGCCAGTGCTAAAAATATGAAGTATTTGAACTTCCATAACAAGGATATATGCGTTTGCACATATAACCAGGCAGGCATGGCAAACCATAGAATCAGTGGTGTAAATCCTCTGATGGTTGCTGTACTCGGAGAAGGTGGCGGCTCTATGGTGAGAAGCATGTCGCGTCGCCATGCTGGTCGCCCTAGGCGTGACGGTGTTCGCTCCTTGGGCACCAGGAATCGGCCTCGTCATGGAGATCGACGGCGCGGCAGCGCAACTATGCTTGGCACTGTTCTGCGGGTTTAGGGCCAACACCGCAGCCCGAGCGGTTATCGGGGAGAGTGTGGACGGGCGATGCCTTGGAGGGAAGGGAAGGCGGCGGGTAGAGGCGGGGACGGTCTTCGCCGTGGTGTGGAGGAGAGATGGCGAGGCGGGGATAGGAGGAGGCGAGCGATGCCGTGCAGGGAAACGGAGGCGGCGGCTGTTCTGCGGTGAGAGAGCTAGAGGAACGAGCTGCTGTGAGGAAGTGAGAGGACGAGCTGTTGTGCTGCGGTGTGTCGAGAACAAAGGCTTTTTTCGTTAAGAAAAATGAGAAACGAGCGGCTTATGTGATGAGATAAGAGCATCCCAATAGAAGATGCAAATTTGGAGATGTAAAAATTTACATCTTTAAAAAGTGTTTTTTGCATCTTGAAAATAGTGCCAACTCCAACAGATGATGCAAAACGGAGATGTAAAAGAGCAATTCCAACAGATGATGCAAACTAGGGATGTAAAACTGGCAGCCAGCCGCGCGACTGTATACAAGTAATCAGCATGAGCGCCGGTGGCCAAGCACCGAGATACGGGAGGAGCGCCAGTGGACCGAGCAGCGTCGGCCGAGCGACGAGACTCAAATGGCCGGCGACGCGGCTATGAATCGAGCAACGAGTTGGTCGTGGAGGAGCAACGGGGCGAGGACCGTGTGGCGTGAAAACGTCGAGTCTTGCAGCAGAAAAGCGGCAACGACATGGAGGCAAGTGTGCGGCTCGAATTCGGCGGCAGTGGGGCAAGCTCAAATCATGCGGCGGCGAGGCGGAGATTTGGCGGCGGAGAAGCGGCCAATTCGGCCGATTTGGAGGCGGACGGCGGCAGAGCAGCGACGGAACCGGCAGCGAGGGCGGTGGTGTGGCCGGATTTGGCAGCGGGGCGGCGGCGGCGTGGTGCGGTGGGCTAGTGTCGTGGCGGCGGAAGTGCGGCGGGACG
Source organism: Triticum aestivum (assembly GCF_018294505.1). Lineage (NCBI taxonomy): Eukaryota > Viridiplantae > Streptophyta > Magnoliopsida > Poales > Poaceae > Triticum > Triticum aestivum. The sequence goes on along the minus strand of NC_057810.1, from coordinate 294,686,771 downwards.
GGCTCAAATTGGCGGCTAAGGTAGCACATCGGGGTGTGTCAGACCAGCAGCGGCTGTGGCGGAGGAGGCGGCGGGGTCGTCGGAGTCGGCCATGGCCCGGGCGGTAGTTGGCGGACGGTGGGCGGGCGGCGGCTGGTCGTGCGGAAGTGAAATGGACGACAGTTGGACAGTTGGCGGGCAGTTGCGTTTTTACATCTCATGTACAAATTTGCACTGCGAGATGTTGTAGTTTACATCTCCGGGGTTGGAGATGTATTTTTTTTTGCATCTACATCACCTGTTGAAGAGGTGTTTTTGGGCCTCAAAGATGCAAAAGTTAATTATTTTTTGCATTTACATCATATATTAAAGATGCTCTAAGATTATTATGCGTATCTAAAATTCATTAAGAGACCCTTGCCTTTTTTTTCAAGGAACCCTTTGCCTGATTATTTTCCTGAGAAACAATTGTCCGATCTTAAACCGAGATCTTACAACTATTACACGAAAGAGATATCAAAGAATAAATCTCAATCATTAGAGCCCATAAGACTGAATCATAGTGACCTGGCATATATTGGAGACTAAAGCGGGGCGAAAGCCTTTTTCGGTATTGGAGACTAAAATCTACTAAGAAAGTACCGAACAACAACAAAAACTACTAGAAGCGGGCATAAAGCGCAGCTAAACAAGCAGGACCGAAGGTGCTCATCAAGCGGTCAAGCTGAGGTCAGTCCTGCCGTATTTTGAGCGGTCTCCAAATTTGCAACAGAATCAAAATTTTGTACACTCAGTTGATCGAGTGTTTTATAGATCGTCCCTCTATTAAAGATTTGTTACGGGCCGTCCACAAGGCCCAAGCAATCGCACAAATTGATTCTAAATTATTCGTCTATCTCTTTCTTGGGTCCCCATAAGAAGATGGTGTAAACTAGCAAATCCTGTATGGTTCCAGGTATAGCCCGTGGTCTATCTAATGACAGTCTAAATAAACCTTACAATGACGCAACTAAATAGGACATGGTCGCAAGTTTCATCTTGCCCACACCAAGTGCACTTGCCGTCTCCTGGACCTTTTTGTTTGATCACTTGATGACCACTCAGAATTTGGTTCCTTGCAACTTGCCAAATATTTTTTCAAGGAATCTTCGCCTTCTATCACCTCACCTTTTGGTTTGGTCTTGAATTTTTTTCTATATAGGGATCCTGCAAAGAATTGGCCCGAAGGTTCCAACCTTCAAAAAAAATCTCGTCTTCCGTGTTGGTTAACCTCACCCCGTCTAGCTTGTCACGGAAGAGGTCCCAAGCCGCAAATTATAAGGACCCAAACGATTACAGGAACAACGGAGTGCATATGTCGTCCACTCTGACGTCCACGTCTCTTGCGCTTGTATTGTGTGTAATGACAAAGAGTTATCGAAATCTGTCTCTAAGGGGCCCCCCTATTTAGTATTCAAACCAAAAGTGGGCAGCCCTCCCATATTTTACTTCGAATTTGATAGGGGGAAAGCCTTCCCTATCCTGAATCTATATACATCGTCGGATTACATAGCAAGTGAAGTGGGTTTTGATTATTTTTCAATTCTTGATGTTTATCTTTTCCAAACATGTGAAATCTGCTATTCATTATATTTATATGTGTAATTAGGGGGAAAAGGCCCGTGGCAACGCACGGGCATTCTACTAGTAGAAATAGGAAAGGAGATGCTCTTTGGTTCACATCATAGGAGTTTTTACATTTAGTCCAGGCTAATGTTTATTTTTCTATGATATGTGGAGGATAGGATGAATCTCTTCATAGGAATAGAATTCTATTCCTACAAACCAAAGGGGTCTAAAGAAAATTTTCCCATTGAAATTCTATCCTACGAAATTCCTACATAATTCCTCCAAATCAAAGGAGGCCTAAATTTCCTTTCTGAATCTCATGTGCAAATTTTGCTAGTATAACAAATCTGCAGCCCTGTTCCATGAGAACCAGCTCCCTATCCCAGAGTACAAACTTCACATCTGCCTGACCGAATTGCCAGCACCTATTCGATCCGACGAGATGCCTCAGTCTCGGTCCCTGCAGCACCCTCACACAATCACTCTGATTGGTCTGTGTGCTGCAAGGCCAACTGAACTCCCATCATCGGCAACATGAACTTATATTTCCAACAGATTTTTTGAATGTAGTTGCCTTCCGCCGCTCTTTCCACCCACGCCGCTGTCTTCCCTCCCTCGCAGCTGCGCAACCTTTGACCGCTCTTGACCGTTCACAACACCGTCGACGATGGCATGGACGACGCCATTGGAGTCGGATCACGTGGCTCATGCGCCTTCGACAACCAACCACCACCGCCTAGGGCAACACCTCGTACACCCTGCTGACGAAGAGTCTGTCACAGAAGTGGCAAATCCTATGCCGCTGCGGTGCAGCACCCCCCCAGCGGTATTGAATACGAGGGGAAGGGCCGCCCCATGGCCCCTTGATTCATCCCGGGGGTGGGCAAAACTAGGGCTCCTTCATAGTCCTATTGGAAAATACTAGCAAACATGCCCGTGCGTAACACCAACCGGTAGTAAAAGGTTTAGGGGTTTTGGGTTTATGATTTCTTTTTTCTTTAATTTTGTGTTTTTCATTTAATTCTTTTTCATTTGCTGGTATTTTACGATACTACATATTGTACACGTTATGCATATATATATAAATAGAATTTCTCGTAGAACCAGTCGTCTATATATATATGTCATTGAATGTCTCGCACCACCATTCACACATACACATGTATATAATATACAATTTGGTATATACAATTTCTCGTACATGAAGGCATTACTGCGGTAGCGGGTAATGGGATTCTTCTTTGGGATCTATGACCTGGTCGAGCAAAAATCCCGCCATTTCTTCTTGAATTGCTCGTACGCGATCCGTTGGTAGGAGCTGCTCCCGCACCTCCTTGAACTTTAAAGAAGGAGATCAAATATGCATGTATTAGTTGTGTGTGTATATATATATATTAGATATCGATAATGATGTAAAAGTTATGAATAGTGTTTTGGCAAACGTACCCATTGCTGTCTATCAGACCTGCTCCTTTCGAATGCCATCATGCAAATGTTCTCGCAAACGTAGTATGCACATAAATCATTCCCCGGCAACTGCTTCATGCACTTTACGAGCATAGAATTCAATCAGATAATAATTAATCAAGCATGATAACTAATGATATTGAAACTAGAATTAAAGAGACGGTAGCTAGCTAGTACTACTTAATTAATTATACCTTGGGTCGATACCAATACAAATTTTGTTTCCATTCGCCTGGACCTCTTTGATGAACTTTTGCCAAGCCCTGACCGCCGACAAAGAAAATGAATAAAGGAGTTATTAATTAGTTGATATTAGGAAATGACGAACTAAAGAGGCCGACATATAATTCGATAATGATTGAAATTACCTGTTGACTATCCCCTTCACGATTTCGTACTGCTCAGCTGGTTTAAGTACCGAGTCCAGTACTTCAACTGTTGCATCTCAACTCAAATGATTAACAAGGTCCAGTGGAAACTGCATGCGCACACATTTGCATGTATAAATTAAGCGGGCATGTGCATAACACTCATCAACTACCCTAAACCCTATACACTTATTAATTAACATCTAGCTAGTAAGCGAAAACAGAATTTGTAGTACAAGACAGTGTGACTCATCCAAAGTTGTAAGGAAGTAGTATATCTGGATTGGTACTTAAGCACTTCAAGAACTCTAGGAAGCTTTTCTCTGTTTCATCTCCATAGAATTCCTGTGACCATGTCGTTTGATTAACTGTATTTGGGTCAATGAACCCAATGCCATAGCGTCCAGCTTTTTTCATTTCATAGATCTTCATTCTGCATAATACCACAAAAAAGAATATAGTGAGGATAAATACCGCTAATGATCAACGAGCACTACAACTAGCTTGAGACTTAAATTACAGAAAGAAATCACTTACAGACAATAACAACTGACGATAGATTTGTCGAGTGCATCTTAATTGAATAACAGAAACAGTTCTGTAAACTCAACATACAGAGAATTCTCATGGTAGTAATGCTCTGCCTTGACTTTCACCATGAGGGACTCTCTATTGGTAGTCTTGGCAATTTTCATGTACCATTCATGCAATTCATACATTCTCGTTGAGAGCTTCTTGACCTCCTCAGGCTTGACCAAAGGTTCACTGCGGACATATTTCCATTTTAGTCCCTGCTCTGTAAAAGTGTCTATGGGCTCGAGCTCTAGGAGTTGTTCTACAGTGCATCCGATCTCTGCAGCCTGCCTTCTATGATCATCGGTTATTACCAGATGATCGGCCGTGCCGGTACTCATGTGTGTTGGTACAATGAGCGGGGGGAGGGTCGATTGGGTCGCCTGTTCTCCCAACTAGAGAATAGTTTTCCCGCTTTTTTGGCAGCTGCTTAGCTGGACTCGAGCTCGACTCCTTCTTTTGTTGTGCTTGATATGTCTTCCTGATTTGGCGCTCATACTCTGAGTCAACAGGCTTGGGAGCTGGTGCTTGAGCCATATGAATAAAGTGGTCAATGGCATGCTCAAGCACTTTCTCCTTTGGTGGCGGTGGTGGTTTCGGGCCAAAATGGGCGTCCAATTATCTCCTGCATTCGGCTTCATTTTCCTCTTCGGTCATGTCGTAAGGCCTCTTCGGAAGAGGTGCGAGGCTTGGACCAAATTGGAATCTCTTGCCTCTTGTACTTGTATCGCTAGCCGCCATAGTTGTGGCGGCTCTCTTCTGCTGTTGCTTAGGCGGCAGAGCCCGCTGAGGCGATGGAGACGGCTTACGCGGTGCCTGACTTGGAGGAGGAGGACTGGGCTGACGTGGTGCCGGACTTGGAGGAGGAATGGGCTCATGCGGTGCCGGACTTGGAGGAGGAGTGGCCTCGCGTGTTGGTGGACTTGGAGGAGCAGGAGTCTGCAGAGGCGGTGGCTGACTTGCAGGAGCTAGAGTCGACTGCTGACGCGGTGGCGAACTTGGAGGAGGAGCCGGCTGACGCGGTGTCGGTGGCCTTGGAAAGACGATGCACTCCTTTTCTCCATAGAACGATACAATATAATGCCTCTTCCAGTGTGCGCTCGTCGTCACCTCCAGGAATGTCAAGCTCTTCATTTTCATTGTTGTCCTATATATGATCAACAATTTGACTATACTTACTTACATGTGATACAAGTGTGGTTGAAATCATATTGGAAATATCTGGTTGTTTACATACCATGAAATACAAGTTTGATTTAAATCATATTTCGCTCATCAGTATTTCAGGATACCAACTCCTTTCATGTGACATTGACCAGAAACTCTTCTTGACATTTTACATACTAAACTACTTGAGTATTCTGTCAATATGTATTTTGGCTAAGTCCGATTAGACACTACTATCTCCATAGATCATTATGTCTAATACTAAGACTATTCATTGCCTAAGTATTTTACTGAAAAACTAGTTTCAATAAAGTCTTAATTCATGTCAAGAAATTTACATAACTTCCAATCAACAATATGTCATGTACATATAGTGTTTAGAAATGCTCCCACTTACTTTCTTGTAAATACAAGCATCTTCACTTTATCGGTGAAACCAATTTATGTGACCATTTCATCAGTATGAAGATTCCAACTCCACTATGCTTGCTTTAGATCATTATAGGATCTCTTGAAGTTTGCATACTTACCAGCATCCTTTGGATTGACAAAATTACCTTGGATCGTATCAAAGATACAACCTTCATTCTATTTCCATCTCACGGAATTATTTTGACATCCATCTGTTTTATCTCATAATTGAACTATTTAATAATTTCTAGTTTAACTCGAGCTAACTTTAAGTATTGCTATGATGATACAATCTCGTCATAGTCAATTCTTTGATCTTGTCATAAACTATTTGTAACAAGTCAAGCATTATAAAACATTTTTATCTTTGTCATTTCATAGATCCATTACTATTCTTTAGATTCTAAGTCTTTTGAAGGGTTCATCAAGTTCTAAGCTTGAATTATGTGAATGGATACTATCTCGATTATGTTGGCATATAGCCAATTTCCGGAGTCAGGGCCCATCAATGCTTCACTATGATTTATAGGTTCATTGTTTGCCCAACAATATTTTGTCTGCATACCACAATGGTCTACACGAATTTTCCCAACTTATATAGTTCAGCTGCAAGTTCGACCATAGTCTCTATATCTCATGTAGAGGCTTCTGTATCGCTCGCTGTAAGAAATTCTAGAATTACTTACAGTGTTTATTTTCTTTGAGCTGATTACGAAGATTCTGCAATCTTGTCGAGTTGCACTGTCCTCCCACTCACTCTTTTGTAGAAAATATTTTCTTCAAAACTTCCGCACTCTATGCAACACTTTGTCTCGGCGTAGTGATACAGGAATACCCAACTATTTGGGATAACCTACAAAGTGGCACTTATTCCAATAAATTTGATGGCGCTCCCTTTTCAGTGTGAAAGCCACAATCTCTAAAGCATCATTTTGAAAGTATATTGGTGAAATGAACTCACCATGTCATATATTGTTTGATTGCATCTACTTAAAACAATCTACTCTCGGTAGTGTTTCTAGGAGGTGCAAGCTATAAAATTCTTTTATAGCTCATCAGACTTTCGCTAAATTTGTAACTCAAATATTATTTTCTACAATCCAATTGTAGAAACATTATTTTCTTGTCATAATAATTTATACTTTGTTCTAAAAACCTTTTGAAACACTTCAAAAGATCCAGATTTATGTCTCAATTAGTAAATATAAATATCTACTTGAGTCATCCTTGAGGATAGATAAATCCACTGCTTGCAACAACAATTATCGGACTACACACATCGATATGCATATTGCCAACTATTTTGTTGCTCGTTCCCTATGTACGTGAACGGTATTTTAGTTTACTTCACTAATTGGACAAAACTTGCAAGTGTCAGATGATTCTCAATCAGATAACTGGATAATTCATTGCTATGAATTTCATCATGCTAGTTTCTCCAATGTGACTAAATGCAGTGCCACACACATGTGGTATTCTTTTAGTCTTGCGACATTTAGCGTCAGTGTTATGGTTGTTCAATTTTATTATCAATATTCATAACATACATCTTATCCACAATAAGAGTATGCCCTTTTGTTCATAACATCGAACAACTGTTATTCTGTCATGGACAACCTCCTTCATAACATCGAACAACTATTGTTCTGTCATGAAGAACCTCCTTGCAACTTCTATGCAATGGGCTAGAGTGTACAAAACTCTAAAATGAACTATGATTATAAATATAGAGGAAATACACTGATAGAAATACTATAACCTTTTACAATCCATCAAAATATTTTAACCTCATTATTTGTTGGTCCTTTAGGCCGTTTGAAGTTTCTTGCAATGATTTGCAATAACATGAAATTGAGTCGATATCCTTGTTGTCGGGGATATACCTCGCGGTATGACCTGGCCAGATATATGACCCGGCTGGGACTTGGCGTTTCATTGGTAACCCTCTGGAGGATTGGTGACTCAGGAGTCTGGCGGCTCACTGGTCTGATGACTCACGAGCCTGGCGACTCACTAATGGCCCCGAAGGCGGGCCAGTTAGAGGACTAGGCCCAAGGCCCAGAAGGCCGGCTCATGTTATGGTGGTCCGCCTTAAGAGGAAAGCATAAGGAATATTCGCTTACAAAGGAAGCAGGACTAGGACTCCACTTGTAATAGAGTAATCCTAATCCTACTAGGACTAGTCATGTAACCCGCCCCTTCAACTTATATAAGGAGGGGCAGGGCACCCCAAGAGGGACAAGCAAGAAATAATCTCTAAGGATAGACACAACTAAAGGGGAGCCGGCTTATGCAGTGACTCCCTCATGAGCATAGGGAGACCTAGCCACAAACAACATGTAGGGCTATTACCGAATGATGTTTCCTGGGGCCCGAAGCTGTCTAAATCCTTGTCTTGTGTGTTGATCCTCCTCGGGTCTCTCGTCCCGATCAACCCCTCTCAAGCTACCACATAGATGCGTTGGCCTCACGACTACGTACTCACACTAGGGCATCTGCCGTGACAATTACACAACAGTTGGCACCCACCGTGGGGCTCGCACACGGTGGTGTTGAGTTCTTGGAGGGATCTATCCCAGGGATCGAGAAGCTTGCGATTCGTCGGATGGAGAAGAGCCGACAAATTCATTGAGTTATGATCATAGTCATGATTAAAGTTTGGAACATCAGGCACGAGATTGAGATCAAGAGTTAGGGTTGCATCTGTGATCCGTTTAATCCGACAACAATCGATTTTTCGATGCGTCGCCGCCTATGAAGTTTCAAGGTTGAAGATTTTCTGCGACTTGGTTTGTGGCTGAGTGGGATATGTTTTGAATAAAATCCGCTTGGTCTGCTAGTCGCTGTTTACGCGTATCTATGCAGTGTCATGTGCGCCTGACCGCTGCTGCATATTTCACGGGTGATCTGCTGGGTTAGGGACCGAGGAGGCCAGCACTACTCAAGAAAAACTGCAAGGCTACTATGTTGCTACCTCGTATAGATCACCGAAGCAATCGAAAATAGTTGCTGTTTCCAATTTTTGATATGGAGGCTTGTGTTCATGTGCAACTATGACGACCCGAAGGAGAAAGACGGACGTGGAGTTGTCACATCCCTAGTTCTGGTATGCTCAAGGCTAGCTAGTCATGTGTTCATCATGTTTCAATTCCATTTAAATTTGAAATGAGGATTTGTGAAACCCTCAGAAATCATTTCTGGAAATGACCCAGATAAAAATTGCTCCAAAAAGGTCCAAGAAAATGTTCATGTTGTTCTCTGAAAATATTGGTCAGAGGTAAAAATCAAACCAATATTTTTAGGAGCTCATAAATATTTATTTTGGCCATTTGGAATTAACACATAATTATTTGCATTGGATATATATTTGTTGTATATATAATAGATGTCCAAAAATTATGTTAGTTGTTGAGGAGCTCTAGAATAATACCATTAATTCCTACAAAAATTGGCATAAGAAAATAAATTAGTTTAGTATTATTTAAAAAGCAGAAACAAATGTTAGAAAATAGAAAAGAAACAAAAATGGAAAAAACTTACCTGCGCTCACCTGCGGCCTGGCACTGTGCAGCCCAGCTGGCCCACTGGCACAGTGCCAGTCGTCTTTGTCCTCACGCCAGTCGGCCAGGCGTGTGGCCGACACGCGCCCACTGCCGTGCCGCCACGCCACCTGCCTGCCTGGCCTCCCCCTCGTCGCCTGGATGCCCCGTGCAACACCACGTGCCACACCGCACCCCTATCACTCTCACCCGTGCCCATTCCCTCCTCTGCCGCTTGCTCTCTCACCCGCCCGAGCACCACCATCGCCGTCGCTCGCCGTTGTCGCGCCCATCGCCACGGCCTCGCCTCTCCGACAAGCCCAAGAGCTTCGCCGCGTCTTCCTCGTCCTCTCTGTCAAGCCACGCGCCTCGGGAGGCCCTGGAGCGCCGCCATCACCGTTGTCTTCACCTCTGGCCACTAGAGATTGCCCACGCCGTTCTGCTCGCATTTGACCTTCCTCGAGCTCGCTGACGACTTTGCCGGACTCGCTGTGAGGTCCTTCTCCGTTCCCATCTCTCTGTTTCGCCGTTCCCGCGCTGTAGCCCCGATCCCCGTCATGGTCGTAGCACCTCGCCGCCGTCCATGTCGCCGTCGTCGTCCTGGCCACCACAGCTCGCGCCCGCGCACGCTAACACGCTCAACAGCCCCCAGTAAGCCCATGCTGCCAACCGCAGCCCCAGCCGTGCGCCGCAGCGCTGCGCGCACACCTGCCTGAGCTCCGACCATCGCCTCGAGCTCTTTTTCGGCGAGCTCCGGCACCCATGCGCCCTCCCGCTTGCTCTAACTGACGTGGACGAGGCTCAGCACCTCACCCATGGTCTCCGCCGCCCGAATGGTCGCCGGAGGGCGATTCCCGTGCCCCTCCATCGCGTTTGGCCTCGCCGGCGGTTAAACGCCGGCGGGCTTGACTAGTTTGACCTTGCCGGCCCGTCATGTGGGCCCCGTGGGTCAGGTGATTAGCTTAGGGCTAATCACCATTAAACTAAACCCCCAGTGACAGTGACATGTGGGCCCTGCCCTAGCTAATCTTAGTTAGGATTAGAGTTAGTGTTAATTAACTCTGTTAATTAACTATGACACTGATGTGTGGACCCCACACATTAGGTTTGAACTGGTCAACCACGGTTGACTCGCTGACGTCATGTCACTGTCATGCCGACGCAATAAATCCTTCTCTGGTTTAAAAACAATTTAGGAAAATCCAGAAAATGCTATAAACTTAAAAAATTCATAGAAATTCAACCGTAGCTCAGATTGAAATAATTTATATATGAAAAATTATCAGAACAATTGAATCTATCCATCTGTGCTAGATTCATGCATGACAAACCAACTTATACCTATTGTATAAGTGAAAACATATAAATGGCATTTATAAGAGCTTATTTTGGAATTGCATTTGAACCTTTAGCTCAAATGGACTTCAACCAAATGAATACTAGTTGCATTAGCTCAAAAAACATCGCATCTACATGCCATGATCATGCATCAGATTGTTGCATATGGTTGTGTATTGATTGTCAACACCGTTCCTTCTTGATAGGTCCTGCTCCGAAGACTGCTCCAGAGTACCTGTCTGAGGAGCAGTGCCCCCCTGTTGATCTACCAGGCAAGCAAACCCCCTTGTTCATTCCAATACAATCCTACTCTCTTGCTCCTGCTCTCTGTTATTGCGTTAGGACAACAACGATTCAATTGCTACTTTGTGCTGTGGTAGTTGAACCCATTCCTCTGCATGACCTGTCATTGTCATAGTAAATAGTTGAAACCCACTAGCATGTGTAGGAGTTGATTGAAGCCATGTTGTGTGCCTACTATGCCATGCCTGCTATTGCTTAGAGTGTGTCAGTCCGATTCATTGGGAATGAATTGGAGTGCAGTGCTCTATGTTCTGATGCTGAGAGTGAAGTGTGTGAACACGATTTGGTAAAGGTAACGGTGAGAGGCCATGTAGGAGTACATGGTGGGTTGTCTCACTGGAACCGTCCTTAAGCACTAATTTCTGTGTATGTTGTCCAATGACTAGCTACTACCACACATTGGGCTCCGGGAGCTCCAAGCCCTCTCAACTTATTAACCAACTTGATCTCTATCCAGGAGTCGCAACTAGTTTCTGGTGTTTGTATGCAGTGTTATTCTTCTACCAAGTGGCACCCGGCAGGGTGGGCTTGGGACAGACTAGGCACACATGGCACAGTGTACTAAGTGGCACCCAGTTGGTGGGCTTGGGAATCCTGCTCACATCGTTTGGGGCCATGATGGAAATCTCCGCCGGACTCCCTTGCGGATAGAACCCGAATAGGTGATAAACCTGGACTAGAGTCTTGTGCGGTTAGTCAGGTCGTGGCCAACACCCTCGCTAGGCCTCCGCTTGAAGGTTGCCGAGATACATGACGTGTACATGGTGGTAAGTGGCAAGAGCTTGTGTGAATAAGTACACCCCTGCAGGGTTAACATGATCTATTCGAATAGCCGGGTCCGCGGTTATGGACTTCTTGGATGCTTACGTGGTACATAAACAACTTGAAGTGGATACTCTAAAATGCTCAAGACAAGTGTGAGTGCTATGGATGGCCTTCTCGTAGGGAGACGGGGATGAATCCATAGTAGTGTATTGTGTGGTGATTAGTGGACTCGCGTGCGATGTCTCACCTCAAGAAGTTACTCATAGTCGTAGAACAGGCTAGCCACTGAGTTAAAGCTGGCTTGTTGCAACTAAACCCCACATTACCTTGTTAATACAAATGCATGTATGATAGGATCTGATGTAAATCTTGTTGAGTACCTTTGTACTCATGTTGATTTATTTATGTTTTGCAGCGGAGACTTCGGTCTTACTAGTGTTCTCGTGGACTTCGACAAGTAGCTTGTAACTCAGGTACGATCTTGATCGGATGTTGTAGATAGTCAGGCTCTTCAGCCTTTTTCATTTGTAGATGTCTGTACTCAGACATGTAATGCTTCCGTTTGTTGCTTGTATGCTCTGAATGTTGGGTCATGTGACCCCTGCTTGTAACAAATGCTATGATGGCTCTTCTGAGCCTTTATCTATATGAGTTGTTGAGTTACGTTGTGATGCCATGTTGTACAACACATACTTGTATGTTATGCGTACGTGTAATGTGTATTACTATGTGTGGGATCCGACAACCTAGTTGTTTATTCTTGGTAGCCTCTCTTATAGGAAAATGTCTCCTAGTGCTTCCACTGAGCCATGGTAGCTTGCTACTGCTCCAAAATACTTAGGCTGGCCGGCATGTGTCGTTCTTCATTCCCGTGTCTGTCCCTTCGGGGAAATGTCACGTGTTGTTCCTTTAAGTCCTTGTAGCTCGCTATGACTTGGGTTCATACATTGTTGATCGACACGTTCGTTGCTGGGTCATGTATGCATGTTCCTGTAAGTTTGTGCCACTTTGAGTTTATGACTAGTCATGTCGGCCCGGGTTCTCTGTCATATGGATGCTAGCGACACAATCATATACGTGAGCCAAAAGGCGCAAACAGTCTCGGGCCAGGTAAGGTGGCACCCATGGGAATACCGTGCGTGAGGCTGCAAAGTGATATGATGTGTTACATGCTAGATCGGTGTGACTTAGGATCAGGGTCCCGACAGGAGTAGTCAAAGCAACTATGACCCGGAGAAAGACTTGGACATGAGTATGAATTTGGCTCTCGCCTCGAGTTGCTGACTGCCTCTGCGCGATTACTTGCCGTTTCTCCCGCCCTCGAGCGATCCCGATGTTGTTGGATCCACGGCCTCGCCTCCGAGTTACCTCTGCCATTGTGGCCGAGCCGCCCGCTGCCACGGTTGCAAGCTGGCTTCCGCTGCTCGTCCCTGCTATCACAACTTTTGAGTTTGTACCAATCCGCCAAGACCGAGTCGCCCCACTCTGCCTCCGGCTTGTCTTTACCGCGCCTACAAACCGCTGTTGTTTTGTGCTAAATCGCCCCGACCTCAGTCCAGTCCCGCCTTCGCCGCTTGAGGCCTCTCCTCACCGCCAGTTCGCCGGCAGGCCCCTGTGGCCAAGTGCCTCGAGTTGAGCCGCCGGCTGCTGTCGTTGCCTCCGCCTCGTCAAATCTGAGGTCGTGCTTCGTTGCAAAGTCACCGGCTGCCTCTGTTCCATGCTGCTTCAATAGCCGCCGCCCAGAGCCGGCCATGCATCGCCTTTAAGCCATTGACACGCCCATGTCGAGCTGCCCTGGCGGAGTGGTCTTGCCTCTACAGCCACGGGCCTGCCCTTGCTGCTGCTGCTGCAAGTCGCCACCTCCGCCATGGCTGGCCTGAGCCGCCGTCTCTGAGCCGCCCTCGCATCAACCTGCCTCTAAGCTGTCGAGCCGTCATAAAACTGCCACCTCAGCACGCCTCTGCCTGCCTTCGCATCATCGACCGATCGGCGCGGCCTCGAGCCGCCGCCTTGCTCCGAGTTGCCAGAGGGCCTCCGTAGCAGTCGCCGCTCCGACCGCACGTCCTCCCTGCGTCGCGCCTCCGACCTGCTGGCACTGCTGAGCCACCCTCGTGCCTAATGACCAGCTTTCGCGGTAGTGGCGTCGCAGAGCCGTCCGCATGTCTGGATTGAGCAGCTTGAGCCGGCGGCCTCCACCGTCCCGTGTTGAGTCGCTGAACGGCCTCGCTTTTTTGCTCCTGAAGATGATCTTAGCCACCCAAAGCAGTCGCCTCCTTGCTGGACCGAGCCGCCCGCTGGCTTCGTCAGGTTGCGGTGCCCGCCGGGTGTCGCTGCCATGGGTTGCATCAGCTGCTACACGATGAGCCACCGTCCGCCTTGAGATACTGGGCTGCCTTGCCAGCGAGCCGCCGCCTCTTGCACTGCTCTGCCTTGCCATGGGTCTCCCTGTGCCGCGGGTCTCCCTGAGCTGCCTTGTTCCTTTTCCTACAGTGGCTGTGGGCGTACGCAGTATCAAGCGGGTGCCTGACTGCCTGGCTGTTACTACTCGTCCACTCGTGATCTACTTCTATCAAGTATTAGTCCACAAGGAGATTGAAGCCAACATCTAGTGTTATGTTATCTACATCAGCCAACTAGTACAGCTAATCAAACTGCTACATCTGCTCAAAGAAGCTTTCAGGTTTGCCATTGAAGACAAGATGTGAGGACTCCCAACCACGGGAATCATAGTAAATAAATAAACACTATACTATGGTGTGGCTACTAAGTGAGTCCTGGATTAGGGGGTCCTCGGACAGCCGGACTATGTACTTGTGCCGGACTGTTGGACTATGAAGATACAAGATTGAAGACTTCGTCCCGTGTCCGGGTGGGACTCTCCTTTGCGTGGAAGGAAAGCTTGGCAATTCGGATATGTAGATTTCCTTCTCTGTAACCGACTCTATGTAACCCTAGCCCCCTCCGGTGTCTATATAAACCGGAGGGTTTAGTCCGTAGGACAAGAACAATCATAATCATAGCCTAGCTTCTAGGGTTTAGCCTCTACGATCTCGTGGTAGATCAACTCTTGTAATAATCATATCATCAAGATCAATCAAGCAGGAAGTAGGGTATTACCTCATAGAGAGGGCCCGAACCTGGGTAAACATTGTGTCCCCCGCCTCCTATTACCATTAGCCTTAGACGCACAGTTCGGGACCCCCTACCCGAGATCCGCCGGTTTTGACACCGACATTGGTGCTTTCATTGAGAGTTCCACTGTGTCGTCGCCATAAGGTTTGATGGCTCCCTCAATCATCCACAACGATGCGATCCAGGGTGAGGTTTTCCTCCCCGGACAGATCTTCGTATTCGGCGGCTTCGCACTGCGGGCCAACTCGCTTGGCCATCTGGAGCAGATCGATAGCTACGCCCCTGGCCATCAGGTCAGGTTTGGAAGCCTAAACTACACCGCCGACATCCACGGAGACTTGATCTTTGACGGATTCGAGCCCATGATAGGTGCGCCGTACATTCACGATGAGCATGACTTAGATCTGCCATCGGACGGTGTTCAGAAGAACGCACCTGCAGCTGCCCTGGCCTTAGATCCGGAGCGGACCGTGCCATCCGAGGACGGGTGGATAGACCCTGCCACGGAGGCCGCACACTCATCGGCGATAGAGCCGAACATAGACTTCGCCTCCAATGAGGTCTGCGTCATCGGACCCTCGGACTCGTCTCCGGCCATAGGCTCCGAACCGCGCACATCCGTGCCTATCAAACCTGATTGGGCACCGATCATGGAGTTTACCTCTGCGGATATCTTCCAGCACTCGCCCTTGTGCAACGTGCTAAACTCGTTAAAATCTCTCTCCCTTTCAGGAGACTCTTGGACGAACTATGTCCGGCTTGAGTGGGAAGCGGATGACGAAGAAATTAAATAGCCATTGTCGATGACTCAACCGACATGCTTGATTTCGACTCCGAAGACATCGACAGTATGAACGACGATGCCGGAGAAGAACAGGAACCACCGCCCACAGGGCGCTGGACAGCCACCTCATCATACGATATATACATGGTGGACACACCCAAAGAAAACAACAGCGAGGAACGGAAGGATGCAACGGAGGATAATCCTCTGTAGAAGCAACCAAAGCGCTAACGTCAGTGGCGCCGCTCTAAATCCCGCCACAGCAAAAACATCGATAACGGCACAAGAAAGAATAATACCTCAGATGACTCTAAAGGTAACGACGACCCCAGGGACCCAGCGATGGAGCAGGATGAGCCAGGGGATGGCGAACATAGTCCGGGGCCGCTGTCCGATCACAGCGATGCCGAAGATTCAACTTATAAACCTGTCTCCGGAGAGGAGAACTGTCCGGACGAGGATGCACTCATCATCCCGAAAAAGCACTTGGAACAAGAGAACCTCCACAAAAGGCTTATCGCCACCGCGAGGAGCTTGAAGAAGCAGAAGCGAAGGCTTAAGGCCATGCAAGATACGCTCAACCGTAGATGGAACAAAGTGCTTGACACTGACGAAAAATACGGTGGCGATCGCCACACGAAGAGCTACCCAAAGCGCAAGCTGCTGCCAGAATTCGACGACGAGGCTATAAAGCCCGTCCCGCCGAAAAATAATACGGCCGATCTGCCGGACCGGCCACCCTGTGGCCGAGACAGAGCGGCTAATGACGCCGCACACAAGTCAGCACACGATCTACGTGAGCACCTAGACAAAAAAGCCAGTATGGCCAGGTCCATCTATGGATCTAGGAAGCGCGCTCCTATGCAGGATCACGGCCACCAGAACGACTATACTGATCGAATACCATCTCGGAATCAACACCGAACACTAAATCCATCGGAAACATGCCATGACACATCCAAATACAGGGGTGCCACGCACCCCCTGTGCTTCATCGATGAGATGCTGGATCATGAATTTCCTGAGAGATTTAAACCAATAAACATAGAGGCATACAACGGAATGACAGACCCTGCAGTCTGGATTGAGGACTTTATTCTTCACATCCACATGGCTCGCGGAGACGATCTCCACGCCATTAAATACCTGCCCCTCAAGTTGAAAGGACCAGCTCGGCACTGGTTGAAAAGCCTCCCCGAGAACTCAATCGGAAGTTGGGAGGAACTTGAGGACGCTCTTAGGGCCAATTTTCAAGGGACCTATGTCCGACCTCCGGACGCAGACGATTTAAGTCACATAATTCAACACCCCGGAGAGTCAGCCCATAAGCTTTGGAACTGATTTCTCACCAAGAAGAACCAAATCGTCGATTGCTCGGATGCTAAAGCCTTAGCGGCTTTCAAACACAGTGTCCGGGACGAATGGCTCGCCAAACACCTCGGCCAGGAAAAACCGAGGACAATGGAAGCCCTAGCAAGCCTTATGACCCGCTTTTGCGCGGGCGAGGACAGTTGGTTGGCCCGCAGCAGCACCAGCGACCCAGGCACATCCGAAGTCAGGGACGGCAATGGGAAGCCACGACGCAATAAAAACAAGCGTCGGAATAATGAAGACAACACAGACAACACGGCAGTAAACGCCGGATTCAGGGGCTCTCGACCCGGTCAACGGAAAAAGCCATTTAAAGGCAGCAGAGATGGACCGTCCAGCCTAAACAAAATTCTAGACAGATCATGTCAGATTCATGGCAACCCCGAGAAACCTGCGAATCACACCAACAGAGAATGCTGGGTCTTCAAGCAGGCCGGCAAGCTAAACACCGAACACAAGGGGAGGGAGCTGCCAAGTGAAGACGAGGACGAACCTCGCCAGCTGAACACTGGGGGACAAAAGAAATTTCCACAGAGGTCAAAATAGTGAACATGATTTACACAACTCACATACCAAAGGGGAAGCGAAAACACGCACTCCGAGACATATGCGTTGTAGAGCCCGTCGCCCCCAAATTCAACCCATGGTCGGCCTGCCCGATCACTTTCGATCGCAGGGATCATCCTACTAGTATCGGGCATGGAGGTTCAGCTGTCTTAGTGCTCGACCCAATAATCGACGGATACCATCTCACCCGAGTCCTCATGGACGGCGATAGTAGTCTTAATCTGATATATCAGGACACTGTCCGTAAGATGGGGATAGACCCGTCAAGAATCAGTCAAAGCAATACTACCTTTAAAGGAGTAATACCAGGCATAGAGGCCCGCTGCATGGGCTCTCTAGCACTAGAGGTTGTACTCGGTTCTCCCGACAACTTCCGAAGTGAAGAACTAATCTTCGACATCGTTCCATTCCGAAGCGGCTACCATGCACTACTCGGTAGAACGGCCTTCGCTCATTTCAACACAGTACCGCATTACACTTATCTTAAACTGAAGATGCCCGGTCCATGTGGCGTCATCACAATCAGCGGAAATACAGAGCATTCCTTGCGTGCGGAAGAATAT
This sequence comes from Triticum aestivum, assembly GCF_018294505.1. Taxonomy (NCBI): domain Eukaryota; kingdom Viridiplantae; phylum Streptophyta; class Magnoliopsida; order Poales; family Poaceae; genus Triticum; species Triticum aestivum. Next base: position 294,668,836 of record NC_057810.1, on the reverse strand, counting down.
GTGGTGGCTCCAGCAGCCGAACCACTCAACGGCCTCCCCAACCCAAATAAATGATCGGTCGTCGAGACCATGGACACAGCTAGACGTGTCCGACGCACCACTAGTTGTAGCAGCCCAGATAAACCTAAGCTTGGTCGGTGGATACACCCCCATATGTGGTGCTAGGGGCTGCCCGCATGTAAAAGGGTCCATAGTTCGACTCGACCCTATTAATACACAATAGATTGAATTCTCATGGTTCATTAAGAATAACCAACTTTTCGCACGATCACACCAGATTCTTTCACCTGGGTTTTTCTTTTTTTATCATCGTGCTACACCCTTCTAGGATACGGCACAACGGAGACAAAGGCGCAGACGTGCAGCAGGGCCCCGTTCAAAGGTTTCTTTTTGGATTAAGACCCTGTGTAAACCTTTTTTACTGTCTCTTGTTGCTTCACACCCTTCGGGTACTTCAAACAACCGAGAGGGATACTGGTGTCATTGGCAAGCTCTTTCATCACGCCAGATTAATGCACGTACCTGGAAATTCAGGGCTCATTATCGAGGGCGGTACTCAGCCCAGTATATGTTGTAAAGTCTGAATACCTTCATGAGTGTTCGGTGTCGCGAGTTTGGCCTTATATGCATCAGCTCTGAATCATGTCTTTGGTTAATAGTTGGGTTTGCCCGGCTCCCGTGTTTTGCTACCTTACGTTCTGCTCTATCGGCTAAGGTGGCACCGGGAGAACTACTACGATTGTGCCCTGGTTCATCTACATGAGCACCTCAGTAGAGAAAGCCGAAAACTGATTGTCATGATAAAGCGAGAGACTAGTCAACCACTCGATGACTCAGTGGAATCTTCGCGATTCCTCCGCATTAACGAAGGACCGGTTTCCTGGTCACGTATGTACACGCACCGTATTCGGATGAACACGGATATACCAGGGGCTACATAGTAGCCCCACCGTCAAACTCCTATGGCTAAGTGAAAGTGTTAAAGCTATATAGTCTGATTGCCTTGTTCGCCGCGCTATAACCTCCTTAACGGACCAAGACGTTGGATCAAGTGTGATTAGGACCTTTACCGAACACCCCCGCATTATATGCGTGGGGGCTGAAGCCGACGAATGCAAACTTTCAGGTTACATACATACATACATAAACGGCCGCATAGGAGGCACTACAATACTTTACGGGCAAAAGTATAAATATAGCCTTTATAATCAAAATAGCAGTGTTTTTACAATCAAGATACATGTCACTGGAACATGGTACTCTTTGAGCACTGAGCCTCTATTAAACGGGCACCTTCTAGGACTTCTTCAAAATAGTGCTCAGGCGAGTCCTGACCCCCGGGCGGACCCCTGGTTGCAACATCGGTGGCCTCCATCTCCGCCCAATATGTCTTAACACGGGTAAGAGCCATCCGTGCACCCTCTATGCACGCCGACCTCTTGACAGCATTGATATGCGGCACAACACGAAGAAATTGTTGCACCAAACCAAAATAACTACCCGGGCTCGGTTCCTTCGGCCACAGATGGTCCACGACAGCCTTCATGGCAAGCCCGGACAACCTATGGAGCTCGGCCCACTCGGCCATTTGCTCATTCAAGAGCAGCGGACGCCTTGGGTTACTGAACTGCGACCAGAACAATCTTTCCACCTCATGATCTTTCTGACCTTTGAAATACTCAGCCGCATCAGCAGCACTCTTTGATAAATCCAAGTATGCGTCTGCAGAACTCCATAGTTGATCAAGAGGGGCATACTTCGGATCGCCAAACTTCATTCGCAACAAAAAGGGCTTCCCAGCAGCGATATCACTGGCTTGATGAAGCTCCTCCCGCGCCGCTCTGATTTCAGAGCGAGTTTCCTTGGCTGCTTCCAAGGCCTTCTTTAGGTCAGCCGTTTTCGTTTGGCTTTCCCTTTTGAGGAGCTCATATCGGCTGGCAGCATTTTTCAGCTCAAGAGCCATGTCGGCTATTTTATCTTCACATTGGCGATGAGCAGCCTGTTTGGCTTTTAACTCTTCGGCTGCCTTCAGGGCGGCCGCATCACTTCTTCTGGTTTGCTCCTTGGCCCGGGCAAGTTCTCCCGAAGGGTCTCCACGGCGGCAACTCCATCTGCAGTTAAAGCATATTATAAATACTAGCAGCATGCTCTTATTAGTATTTTCCAACCACCCAAATATACATACCCTGTGCCTCGTCAAGACGCTTGTTCACAAGATGATGTCCGCATCCGCCATGTCAAGTTGCCACCTCAGTTCGGCAAATTCAGCAGTCCGATCAGCCGCCGGATCTGCAGCCGCGTACACACAAGAGCAGCGCTATCAGTACCTGAGACTATGATCCTATGCTTGCCTCATCTGGACGGCAACTAGAGTCTCAGGGGCTACTGTCTATAGAAAGTACACCTTGCGTGTTTGGTACAGTCAAAAATATATACATCACTTTGTGTACCTCAAAGCCTCTTAGCAGGCTCGTAAAAGCTTCATTCAACCCGCTTTTTGCGGATGAAATCCTCTCAACCACCGTACCCATTAAGGTACGATGTGCCTCTGAGATAGCCGCTTGCTCTAGAAGACCCATCAATGTGTCCGGTTGTACACCGGACAATCCCGGGCTTTTTCTGTTAGTCTCCTTAGAGCCGAGAACTCCGGACTTCGGGCGGCCGAAGAGTTACCTTTTGGCCTTTGCGGATCAGGAGAAATCCTCCGCGATGACACTTCAGGGTCGTCCGTCTCATGAGGCGGGGAAGCAGGAGGAGGCGTGTCGCTTCCCATCATCTCCGGAAGAAGAACCCATGAAGACGAACTTTGTGGAGAAGGGGTATGAGTCGGACTGCAAAACATATGTCTCGGTCGTTGTTCTCAGGAAAAGAGCAGGGCATATTTACTAATGTGCCTTTGATTACTTATAGTTCAGTTGACGGCTGGCCCCCTTGTGGGCGTTGTGCGCTAAGGATGCCCTCCGGGGCAGGGCCTCATGGTGAAGGTTGCTTCCCTCGTTTGGAAACCCCCGTTTCCAAGTCCTCAGGGGTGGCCCTTTTCTTCCCGTGGGGAGAGAGGCTTCTAGATTCACCTCCCCGACCATCCTCCGGCGCGGAGGTACTAATTCCCCCAGGTCGGATGTGTAACATATGAAGCCCGCTTTTCGCTTCTCTATTCCTCCCCTCGTCTTCTCCTGATGGCACTTGATAAGGTGCGCGAGCCAGCATCCTGGTTAGTACAGGATCCGGTGAGCCTTCGGGAAGAGGGGCTGAACACCTGATCCTCTCCGCCTTTCTTATCCAATCCTGGCCGGGGGTAATTTTTCAGAATAATGTTGTAACAAATATAATGACAACGTGTTCGGTTGAGGAGTTACTTACTTGGGTATCTGGACGGTTGCAGTTGAGACCCACATCCTTGGTGGTGTCCGGACACTTTATTCGTGATCCGAAGAATAATCGATACATCCCTTCGAGCGTCACGCCGAAGAAGTGTTGAACGGTTCACGGTCCTTCCGGATTGAACTCCCACATATGGAGAGATCGACATTGGCATGGCAGGACCCGACGAACTAACATTACTTGAATTACTTTGACAAGACTGATATCCCTTTTGAGGAGATCCCAGATGCGGCTTTGCAATGTCAGCACGTCATTAACTGGCCCCCAGTCCAGCCCTTTGTTGACCCATGATGCCAGTTGGGGCGGAGGGGCAGAGTGGAAGGCTGGGGCAGCTGCCCCCTTTGTACCTCGGGGTGCTGTGATGTAAAACCACTCCCGTTTCCATAGGTCGGACACCTTCGGGAAGGAACCCTTTGGCCATGAGGCGCCAGCACCTTTTCTTATTATAGCGCTTCCGCACTCTGCGTGTCGCCCGTCGATCATCTTCGGCTTCACATTGAAGGTCTTAAGCCACAAGCCGAAGTGTGGGGTAATACAGAGGAAGGCCTCACACACGACGATAAACAACGAGATGTGAAGGAAAGAATCTGGAGCTAGATCATGGAAATCTAGCCCGTAATAGAACATGAGACCTCTAACGAAGGGATCCTGACTAAAGCTTAGCCCACGGAGGAAGTGGGAAACAAACACGACACTCTCATTGGGTTCGGGAGTGGGGATAACCTACCCTTGAGTAGGTAGCCTGTGAAGGATTTCGGCGGTCAAATACCTAGCCTCCCTAAGCTTCTTGATGTCCTCCTCCGTGACAGAAGAGGCCATCCACCGGCCCTGAAGGTTGGGTCCATACATGGTTGAAGGTTCAGAGCACTTAGACTGAATCTTGGGTGTTCGAACTTGAGGTAGGGGAAGGGAAGGATCGGGCGTGGAATGAAAAGGACAGGTCTTGACCTCTTTATGAAGAGGGTGAATATCAAGCGTCCTCTGCGTGGCCGTTTGGAACTTGCCTAAAACTGAGGAGTCCTACTAATGGCACGGTTGGGTAACCCATGCCCATATTGATGAGAATCCTGTGATAAGGGGAACACGATCTCTGCTTCGACAAGACGTGCCAGTAAAACTGCCTCGCAAGACGTGCAGCAGCAGGTTGAGAAAAATGGTTCGTATAATGACCGGGCCGCGGCGTGATGTCATGCTATGAAAAGTTGTCAGCAGATTAGATTTGTGGAATGTTGTGCTCTCTATGGTGGTACGTGGAATTTGTTTTGCGCAGCCGGACACGATTCGTGTGTTCAGAATCTACCTTGCAGTATTTGGAGAAGGAACCCGCCTTGCAATGCCGAAGACAATCTGCGCGCCGGACTCATCGTCATTGAAGCCTGGTTCAGGGGCTACTGAGGGAGTCCTGGATTAGGGGGTCCTCGGACAGCCGGACTATGTACTTGTGTCGGATTGTTGGACTATGAAGATACAAGATTGAAGACTTCGTCCCGTGTCTGGGTGGGACTCTCCTTTGCGTGGAAGGCAAGCTTGGCAATTCGGATATGTAGATTTCCTTCTCTGTAACCGACTCTGTGTAACCCTAGCCCCCTCCGGTGTGTATATAAACCGGAGCGTTTAGTCCGTAGGACAAGAACAATCATAATCATAGGCTAGCTTCTAGGGGCCTCTACGATCTCGTGGTAGATCAACTCTTGTAATACTCATATCATCAAGATCAATCAAGCAGGACGTAGGGTATTACATCCATAGAGAGGGCCCGAACCTGGGTAAACATTGTGTCCCCGCCTCCTGTTACCATTAGCCTTAGACGCACAGTTCGGGACCCCCTACCCGAGATCCGCCGGTTTTGACACCGACAGCTACACCACTAGCGCCGTCAATCGCTGTGAGCCACCAAAGTACCTCCACTTTCAACGTGATTAGTTCTGGGAGCCCATTAAACAAAGGACTAGCAATGCTTCTCATCAATTATTCACGTGACTACATTACTAAGGGACAAATACTGGAGCAACAATCACTCACGGGCACAGTGAACGGAGATGTTTTCGACCTGCGAGGTAAAGCTGCGACCAGCGATGGTGATTTGGGAAGGATGTGACCCGCTATGGGCATGTCAGATATTTGATATGGTTTTGATCCCCGGTATCCATGATCATCAAACGAAAAATACCAGGTGATGTCCATCCAAATTTATTTTATTAACACATATTGTTTTCATCAAAGAACAATTACTTGGTCTATGATATTTTTTCGCGGGACCATTATTCCTTATAAAAAGGTGTCGCAAAGGGGCGTGGGCGAATATTATTTTTGCACTAGCGCTCGTCCTGCGCAAGTTGCCACCCCTGCTACATCAACACACGTGACCGACTCATTGTCCGTGCCCATGGCCGAATTGCCTGCGTCTGTGCCGTTTCCAACACTGCGGCTGACTCTCTCGTCCGCACCGGTTTACAACGTCACAACCAACTTACCTGTCTGCTCCCACGGCTGACTCGGCCGTGATTGATTTCAGCTTCACCATGGTGATCATCAACTCCGTGGTGGATAATTTCTGGCCTAACATATCAGGTGAAATCCAACCAGTATATTTTTATAATACATATTGGTTTCTTTAAAAGAGCAATTACACTGGCTTGCAAGTTCTCCAATGTAGGACAAGTTATCTACTACAAAAGGGATTACTATATCATTGAGCTATTGAATGACTCATACCGGTTTATATCACGGTCAAATATGGAGAATCTCAAGAAAACTTCTCGAGTCGCCTTGAGACTTGGGGGCTATGATGACACGGCTCAGTAAATGATTTCCAGTTTAAAGCAGATTCAAGAACTCCGGGTCAATGGAGGGAAGATAACCCGGTCTCGGAGGCTACTGCTATATTGATGAAAATTTAAAGGCCGCCGGAAAATTTCCGGCTCAAAATGAAGAATATCCGGTTTAAAATCCGGTTCAAGAGAAATTTGTCTCTCACAAAGCTTTGAAGCTCTCAATATTTGGTTTAAAATTCCAGATCAAGAAGAATTTATCTCTTACAAAGTTCGAGTTCTCAGGAAAAATTAAAGGGACCAAAGAGATTCTGTTGCAAAGCACAACTCAAACATAGGTACCCTGCTTCAATGGTCACCTGGGGGCTTCCCGTTCAAACATAGGTGTATTCACCAAAGAGAACATAGTTGTCGGTACCCTCTTGATCGGCGCAATGCCAAAATTCATGGTCACTTGGGGGCTTCCTGTTCAGACATAGGTGTTTTCACCAAAGAGAACATAGCTGTCGGTACCCTCTTGATCGACGCAATGCCAAAATTTAAGGTCACTTGGGGGCTTCCTATTCAAACATAGGTGTATCCACCAAAGAGAACATAGCTGTTGGTACCCTCTTGATCGGCGCAATGCCAAAATTTATGGTCACTTGGGGGCTTCCTGATCTATTCGAATCATAGCTGTTGGTACCCTCTTGATCGGTGCAATGCCACAAACCACTTGGGGGCTTCCTGATCGTATTCGAATGATAGCTATTAACCCTTTTGGTCCGGCTTACTGCTCGTATTCAAAGCATAGCCTCATTTTTTTCTCTTTTTGGCTTGATTTTTTGAACAATTTTTCGGTTCTTCTTGATACTATTTTGCCTTATGGTTTACAGTGATTCAGGCCATGTAGCCTTAATTCTCACAGCTCATATTTGAAGCATACCCGTGGTCTCTGTTAACCCGGCTTGGCTTTAGACGATAAGTCGCCAGATGATATTACTTGGAAGCATTGGTTTCTAAGTTTTGGGGTTGTCACCCTTACTGCACTGGCATGATAAGCCGGCAATGTTCATAAGTATCACAAGTATGATATTTATTTTTTGTTATCTGAGGTTTGATTGCCCGCCTTGGCTTTTGACGATAAGTCGCCAGGGTATGCATTGTTTAAACTTTGTGCAGAACATGCAGAGCTATGGCTTACATAAATGATTAAGTTCAAGCCCATTATCAAAATTGATATTGATGTTATCAGTTCTTGATTGTTAAAGGTTATATGCCGTCGAGTTACAAAAATTCCGGCTTACAATGAATGCGCATTAAGTCGCCATCGGCCAAGAGCCGCTGGGTATTTAAACTACAGATTTACTTGCCAACCGATGAGGAATTCAAATCTTTAATAGCCAAAACTGGCTGGATTTTCATGATGATATTGAATGATGGAGGTTTTTATACCAGATTATATTATTTGAATCTTGAATAGCCAACATGGCTGGATTTCTATTATGGTCATCAATAACCAGTGTTATGATTGAGGTTTTCACAGTCGCTTCAGCGCAATGGCTATTATTTTATCAATGGATATGATTTATTCTACAATGGAAGGAATAGCCCCGAGTCACTGCAGGCTTACGACCCGACACTTGGGGGCTACATTATTCAGATCATGATTATATCAAATATGGAAGTCCCATGTCGCTGCAAGCATGCACCATGGCACTTGGGGGCTAATGAAAGGTCGTTTCTTACTTGCCTCACTGAAGACCCGACTCATCACATGGTAATGAGCCGGCCCTTGGGGGCTACCAATTGCTCCTGTCAAATATTCAAGGTACACAAGCCTTAATTCATTATATTGAAGGGTCCACTGCTCAGTTGGTAGAGTACAAAGCTCTTAACCTTATGGACGTGGGTTCGAGCCCCATGGTGGGGGTTACATCATATGATGTTATTTTCAATGAAGTATATATAAAGTCCCAGCTCAGTATTATCTTACTGAGCTGGCCCTTGGGGGCTACACGTTGCTGCTCAAGTCTACATGATCACATTTACAAAGTCCCTGCTCATTATTTCATAATGACCCGGCACTTGGGGGCTACACATGGGAAGTTCAAAATGTGCAGTCTATGATTGGCGGCTTATAGGAACAACCCGGATTTCTCCAACTTACAGCATTTATATTAAAGCAAGTCTTAAGCTATCACTATGTTCTCCTCTTAAGACTTGGGGGCTACAGGTAATACGCATATAAAGGAGGAACATCTTCAAATTCTCAGTTTTGAGCAAATCAGGAAGATCAATTGTGTGACCCGGCTTTGGCAACAATCATGACCCGGCGTCTATAGCGGTCATGACCCGGAATCATCAATTTTTATAACCAGGCAATTTTGAAAATCATAATTCATCAAGTTCTACAAGCCGGCTGAATATCAATTGAATATTTCAAGACCAATATTTTTGTCAAGTCAGAGCATTGAAGACCGACTCACATGGATTCTTTATTCACAATATTTCTTCTACAAGCTAAATGATTATAAAGTTGGTCTATTGACCCAGGATTTCGAGAAGGAGGAAATGACATGGACTTAAGGATGATCAGGGTCAGTTTAACATGGATAAATCCAAATTAAACTGGGGCTAATGTCAGGGATATACCCCGCGGTATGACCCGGCCGAATATATGACCCGGTTGGGACTTGGTGTTTCATTGCTAACCCGCCGGAGGATTGGCGACTCATGAGTCTGGCGGCTCACTGGTCTGAAGACTCACAAGCCTGGTGACTCACTAATGGCCCTGACGGTGGGTTAGTTAGAGGACTAGGCCCAAGGCCCAGAAGGCCGGCTCATGTTATGGTGGGCTGGCTTATGAGGAAAGCGTAATGAATATTCCCTTACAAAGGAAGCAAGACTAGGACTCCACTTGTAATAGAGTAATCCTAATCCTACTAGGACTAGTCATGTAACCCGCCCCTTGAACTTATATAAGGAGGGGCAGGGCACCCCAAGAGGGACAAGCAAAAAATAATCTCTAATGCTAGACACAACTAAAGGGGAGCCGGCTTATGCAATGACTCCCTCATGAGCATAATGAGACCTAGCCACAAACAACATGTAGGGCTATTATCGGATGATGTTTCCCGGGGCCCGAAGCTATCTAAATCCTTGTCTTGTGTGTTGAACCTCGTCGCGTCTCTCGTCCTGATCAACCCCTCTCAAGCTACCACATAGATGCGTTGGCCTCATGACTAAGTCCTCACACTAGGACATCTGCCGTGACAATTCCACGACACTTGTGATTAACCTTTTAACCACAATACCGAAGAATCAGTAATCAACAAATTTATCAATTTTTCCCAAGAACTACACTGTACTTGACCAACCACCTCTGCATCTCATAACTTGTATGACATTCGTACCTGAGTTGGACATTCTAGTCTTCTTTTCTTTTTGCCTTTTACTTCTTATAGTTTTACTTCAATATTTCTCTTACTCTCGTAAGAAATAACAACCTTAAGAGTGGCGTGAGCCTGAACTTCCCTAGGCGTGTAAGTCTCATTACATCCTTTGGTTTTGTTCTTTCTCAACAGGTTTTCACCATCAACACATGACTGGCTTTCTTCCGGATCTTACACATTTCAGTCTTAAACATAGTTGAACACTTCACTTGAATTTGCAAACAAAACACTTCTTTAGATATCGCATATCTTTTATATCTTTTAGCCTTTGTTTGATTCTGAAAACAATTTTCAGTTCCAAGTATACCACATACCTATCCCCAAACATTTTGAAGTTCGGGTTTCTTGGAAGCAAGCAGACCATAATGCAATTTGAAAGAACATGTGGTGCCCCCATGTTTGGTTTTGTTAATTGATGACAATCTCTATGGACAAATGGTTGCCTTGAGTTTTATTTGAAGGATTTGTCCATAGGCTTTTCTTGGAGTCCATTTGTTGGTTTCAAGGAGAGTTTGTGATGACCAAGGTGCCATTCAAGGAATTACCTAAAGATTGGTCATGTGATAGGTTAATCAAGACTAAGTCAAAGAGTGAATCAAGTTGATCAACACACAAAGCATAGAAGATGTACCGAGAGGGATCAAGCGATCCCATGGTGTGGTAAGCATTATCAATTACGCTTTGTGTACTAACCCATGATCTTCGTGAGAGTTCTTTGTGGGGTTAGGTTGTGGTGTGCAAGTCCAAGTGAAGCATCATGAAGAGATCAAATGCTTGAAGCTTGCCGTCCATTGTGGTGACAATGGACTTGTGAAGATGTGCGGAAGAGTGGCTCACCCATAGTGGAGTTTGGGGGAGCAATCAACTAGTCTTCATCGAGCCAACGCAATCAAGAAAGGTGGTCCAACTTGAGGGAGTCAAGATCGTCATCATCTAGCTCAAGTGGACCATGTGCAAGGCAAAGGTTTGCCCTTGATAGGTTTTCCATTTTACCGGTCTCATGATGGTAGTTGGGAGACCGGGTTTTAGGTTCGATGGTCGTACTATCAAGGGGGGCTCTCGATGAGTAACTTGATCGTATCATTCGTAGAGAGCTCAAACCATTGCATCCTTGCATCATATTTTTGGTTCTTGTTTGGTTCTCTTTGTGAGTTTTGGAGCTTATGGTCATCTTGATGACAAGCTCGAGTTCATCGAAAACGGAGTTCACATGCATCTTCTATGATGTTTTCGATGTTGGAGATTCTGCCGGTTCTTCTCTGTTGGAGGTTTCTCTCCTCTTTTTGTTAGGCATACCTCCCCTGTCGCTGTTTTGATGCTACTCGCTGTCTTCTATCCAACAATCTTGAGTTTGCTCAATTCAGAGCTCATTTGCAGAAGATATGGCAGTTCTGGTTTTCCTTGGAGCGTACTTGTTTTCGCAGTGGCATCAGGTTGGCGCCAGCGGTAGTACCGCTGGACCGAAGCTGCAGTACCGCGTATCGCCACAAGCAGTAGTACCGCTGTCCCACAGTGGTAGTACCGCCCATGGCCATAAGCAGTAGTACGGCTCTAGTTCCGCGCTGGTACCGCCTCGACTCGAGACGTGGTTTTCTCGTGTCGGGTTCAGCGGTAGTAGTAGCAGCAGTAGGAGCAGTAGTACCGCTCATGTGCGGTAGTACCACGGCTACCATAGCCCCTAGTACCGCTGGGCCAAGCGGCAGTACCGCTGCGACCAACAGTAGTACCGCTGGCTCCAGCGGTAGTGCCGCTCGTACGGCTCTGCCTTGCCCCCTGTTTTTGCTCCGCTCTCTATGTTCTACCGCCCGGGTAGTAGTACCGCTCCCCTGAGCGGTAGTACCGCTTGTGCGCGGATTGAGCACATAACGGTTGGATTCGGGAGCTCCTATAAAAGGAGCTCTTCTTCCCCATTCAACCTTATCCTTTGATCTCGTGTTCTTCCCCCATTGTTGACCTTCTTCGAGCTTGCTAATTCTCAATACCTCCATGGACTCTTGCTAGTTTTTCAGGGAAAAGAGAGAGGAGATCTAGATCCACATTTCCACCAATCACTTTCTCCTCTATGTGAGGGGAACCCCTTGGATCTAGATCTTGGAGTTCTTGGTGTTCTCCTTCTTGTTCTTCCTCTCATCTTCCTCCCTAGCATTAGTTACTTTGGCGGGATTTGAGAGAGAAGGACTTGGGCACTCTGTGTGCCCTTGCCATTGCATTTGGTGCATCGGTTTGAGTTCTCCACGGTGATACGTGGAAGTTACAAGTTGAGAAGCTTATTACTCTTGGGTGCTTGGTACCCTTGAGCTTGTTCCTCTTGGGTGCTTGGGCACCCTAGACGGTTGGTGTTGTTCGGAGCTCAATCATTGTGGTGTAAAGCTCCGGGCAAGCATCGGGGTCTCCAATTAGGTTGTGGAGATCGCCCCGAGCATTTTGACGGGTACCGGTGACCGCCCCAAGGGTTGCCAAAGTGTACGGGTTCGGTGACCGCCCCCAAGGGTTGCCAAAGTGTACGGGTTCGGTGACCGCCCTCAAGGGTCCCTTAGTGGAATCACGGCATCTTGCATTGTGTGAGGGCGTGAGGAGATTACGATGGCCCTAGTGGCTTCTTGGGGAGCATTGTGCCTCCACACCACTCCAAACAGAGATTAGCATCCGCAAGGGTGTGAACTTCGGGATACATCGTCATCTTTGTGTGCCTTGGTTATCTCTTACCCGAGCCCTTTACTTATGCACTTTACTTTGTGATAGACATATTGTTTCTTGTCATATATCTTGCTATCACTTAGTTGCTTATCTTGCTTAGTATAAGTTGTTGGTGCACATAGGTGAGCCTAGTTGTTATAGGTTTTGTGCTTGACAAATTAACCGCTAGGTTTATTCCGCATTTGTTCAAACCTAAACCGTAATTATTTTAAAGCGCCTATTCACCCCCCTCCCCTCTAGGCGTCATCCATGATCTTACACAATTCTAGCTTTTGGATCGAAGGACGTGAGTCTCGTCATCCATAGCATCAGTAAGAGAGTATTGTAAAAATGTAGTAGGACATAATCCTTCTTGGCACTTTTAGAGGACGATCCTCCCAAACGTAAAGTTTCAACCAGATAAATAACAGTCAATCAATTTCAACAACAAAGGTGGAACTGTGAGCCATAATTCTACAACTATAATGCAAACTACACATAGACATTGTTTATAATTAATTTGCACTAGTTGCTAAACTTTATTAATACATAATTGTGCTCCCACTCACATCAATATCTCTCATAATTGATAGTGAGTGATTCAAGATCCAATCCTAGTTGTCAGCCATTGATGTGTACATCACCGATGACGAGAATTTTGACTGGTGGGCAAGCTTTTGCCGATCATATCTCCATATGACTCTTGTTCATCTTTCGATGCTTTGTGCTCCGAGCTCAGAACTATTCTGCTAGAACTTCAAGACAACCGAGTGCTATCTGCATGCATGGTCTGACCATCCCTGCCTTACACCGCACGATCCGTTTGTACTCATGTGTGCATGATGCACTCTGGAACACTATGTGTTATAGATGGTTGTAACACTAGGAAGAGCACCTTATAACTTGATATTTACTGTGAGAGATCACCCTAATAATTGACTACTATGCAATCAAAGGGTGCAAATAACGAAGGGATAAACATCTCAGGCAATTCATAATAGCTTGATATGGTATAGCCCTAGGCGCCAGGAGTCCTCCATGATCGTATTGAATCTCCAGTTGAAGCGACGTGACGGCCAATATTTCGTTACCGAGGCAACTGTTTCAAAAACATTGTCATGGCGGCAATCTCAAAAAATGTTGTCGTGGTGACCGTTTCAGAAAACGTTGTCATGGCACCAAAATCTGAAACTTTTTCGTGGTACAAAATTATAGCTTCTCGTCCCGTGCCAGGTACACCTGCTCCTCGTCGGGGTCCTCTGTGTACGTCTAGACACCATCACCTGTAACCCATCGGTACGATATTTACATTAAGGTGTCAATCTCGTGGCTCCAGCCATCATGTCGTGATGTGTAGGCCACTTAACATTACAACATATAACCATCTCATACATAAACTCATTATCATGATGAAGGCTATACCACATCATATGCAAATCCTCCAAAACTAAGTTAGACATCCTCTAACCGGTTTTAGCAAAATTTTATTTATGTGGTTAACCAGTTCTATCAATTATGACTAGGTACCTACACAAGCACAACAAGGCAATGTTCTTGATGCTAGATTAAGTTTTGCGGTGTGTGAAAGAGAGACTTAATTAAAAGTCTCATCCACCACACTAAACTTCGTCAATACGCATGACCCCCTAGAAGATCATCCATCTTCGGCACCCTCTTGTGTATGCGACGGTTCACTATTCCTGACTATGATGTAGCCCAAGGAACTGTTAGCAGATCGTCGACAACTAGAGTCGATCGATTGTCAGAACCTTGTAGCAAAACTATATAATTATGCCAATGAACTAAATCGAAGCAACACTCATGGGAAGCATAGAAAGAACATCAACCCTCACATCAGATGTGATCTAGATTGCAACCTGCATCTACTCATAAACCTGCTCATGATGCCACTGTTGGGAAACGTAGTAGAAAACAAAAAAAATCGCCCTACGATCACCCAGGAACAATATGAAGATGCATAACGAGTTGTGATCAATGATTGTTACCGACTCCGGGAGTGTAGCAGAAGTAGATGAGTCGGTGTAGATCGTACTTGGAGTCCCTTGAACATAGATGACGACCCCATGAACCTCCCTCGAACGATCCCTTGAACAGAAGACCGAAAGCATGACCTCTCTATTTGGTTGCAAGCGTACAGTCATCATGATCCGGCAGTGCTTCGCCATCTAGAGCTAATCGTCGCTGGAGAATTAGAGGGAGGAGTTTAGAACCACACGAGGCTTCTAATTATGAGGATTAGAGGTGGATGGGGCTCACTCTAATTAGTCAACTAGGACCAACTAGAACGTGTACTAGATCAACTAGAGAAGGCTCCAAATCTTATATTAATATAGGGTGGAAACACTCTAGTATATATAGGTTAGAGGGAAGGGAGAGGGCAGCCACCAAAGGGGAAATAGCCCCATTTGGTGCACCAGCCTTGGGGAGGAGTCCCACTCCCTCCCCAAGTAGGATTCCCCCCCCCCCCCCGATACGTCTCCAACGTATCTATAATTTATGAAGTATTCATGCCAGGTTTACAACAATTTTAAATGGTTTTGGTATGATCTCCATGGAACTAACCTGGAGTAACGCTGTTTTCAGCAGACTACCGTGGTGTTGTTTTTTGTGTAGAAATAAAAGTTCTCCAAATGCAACAAAACTTTTTGATGATTTTTTTGGAACAAAAGAGGCACTAGAAGCTTTGCGGGAGGGCCAGAAGAGCCACGAGGTGGCCACAACCCACCAGGGCACGCTAGCCCCCTCTAGAAATCGATGCCCAAAAATCCTATATATTCATAAACCTCCAGAAATAACCCTTGATCAGAAGTTCCGCCGCCGCAAGCCTCTGTAGCCACAAAAAACCAATCTAGACCCTAGTTTGTCACTCTTCATCATCCCGGCTGCCACCATGACGAGGAGGGAGTAGTCCACCCTCGGGACTGATGGTTTGTACCAGTAGCTATGTGTTTAATCTCTCTCTATCTATCTCTCTCTCTCATGTTCTTGAGTTGGCACGATCTTGATGTATCGCGGGCTTTGTTAATATAGTTGTATCATATGGTTTTTCTCCCTCTCTATCTTGTTGTGATGAATTAAGTTTTCCCTTTGAGATTTTGTTTCATCGGATTGAATACCTTTATGGATTTGAGAGCACTTGGTGTGTGTCTTGCTATGAATACATGTGGTGAAAATGGGGTATCATATTGATTCACTTGATATATGTTTTGGCACTCAACTCGCGGATTCCCAAGGTGACATTGGGGTAATCTATGCATAGGGGTTGATGCATGTTCTCGTCTTTGTTTCTCTGGTAGAAATCTTGGGGCAATCTTTGAGGTTCTTTGTGTTGGATTGAGTATTATGAATCTTAAATTGTTCGATGCATATCATATAATCAACTCACGGATACTCGCGGTGGCATTGAAGTATCTTGGTGACATTAGCGGTGTTGATGTGTATCATATGGTGTTATTTTAGTATGAACTCTTGGATTCAATCGGAAATAATAAACTGGTGTTATTTTAGTACGAACTCTAGGATAGATTGACGGAAAGAATAGCTTTGAGGTGGTTTCGTACCCTACAAACAATTTATTCTTATGTTCTTCGCTAGATAGGAACTTTGGAGTGATTCTTCATCACACGTTGAGGGATGGTTATATGATCCAATTATATTAGCATTGTTGAGAGATTGCACTAGTGAAAGTACGGACCCTAGGCCTCAATTTTCAAGCATTGCAACCGTTTGTGCTCACTTTTGTTACTTGCTACCTTGTTGTTTTTTATTGTTCCTGTTACAAAAATCAACATCTACTATCATTACTACACTTGTATCACCATCTCTTCGTCGAACTAGTGCACCTATATAATTTACCATTGTATTTGGTGTGTTGGGGACACCTGAGACTCTTTGTTATTTGGTTGCAGGGTTGTTTGAGAGAGATCATCTTCATCCTACGCCTCCCACGGATTGATATACCTTAGGTCATCCACTTGAGGGAAATTTGCTACTGTCCTAGAAAACTCTTCGCTTGAGGCCCAACATGAGTCTACAAGATTAAATTGTGTAGTAGACACCAGTACGCGCGTTGCACTATAGCAAACTTTAATCTAAACAAAATCCAAGTCTACAACGACGCCCTAAGGGCCGTATTTATAGGGAGACATGGAAATTTCATCCACCCTTGGCAAGGTGGGACTAAATTTTGTCCTAAGTTGTCTTCCCTATTAATATGAACTCTAAAAAGCGTATTAAATGTATTTCAAAAAATACATCTGCCTTACCCAAAATAAGGTGGCATAACACCTATATTAAGCTATGGACAGAA
The DNA here is from genome assembly GCF_018294505.1 of Triticum aestivum. Classification (NCBI taxonomy): domain Eukaryota; kingdom Viridiplantae; phylum Streptophyta; class Magnoliopsida; order Poales; family Poaceae; genus Triticum; species Triticum aestivum. Next base: position 294,652,244 of record NC_057810.1, on the reverse strand, counting down.
TTTATGAAATGTCATCTTGTATATTTCGTCTATGTCCTTGTATCTCATCATGGTGGCTCCAAAGTGTTGAAAACTCCTCTGGAAACTTTGTTCTTGTTCCCCTTGCGCGCGCCCTCACCTTCATGCTTGATCATGCTCCAATGTTCATCCTTCTTGACCATGCTTGTCCCTTCATTTTTAAGCAAAGCAAATGGATCCAATTTAGGCAGTATCATATTCTCATGAACATTAGAATCTTTACTAAGAAATGAAAGTAATTGGTAATTTAATTGATTTGCGTGAGCTCTTGTAATCGGTCCAGTATATGTAGCAGCATGGGTTGTGGGTTTAACTGTATTAGTGATGTCCTCATCAATTTAGCACCGATTGTTTTCAAGATGGTGGCACCATGGACCAGATTGTCGCGCATAGTATCACAGGCAATCCAGGAGAACACATGGGCGGAGGACATTAGGCCCAATCTTGCCCTGCAAGCCATTAACGTATATCTGCGTTTGTGCCCAAGAATTGACGAAGTTGAGCTTGATGTGGACGCCATCAACAACTTTAGATGGGCTTGGGAGCCGACATGATCATTCTCTGTTCGACCAACCTATGCTACCAAGTTCTTCGGGAGAGAAGTTGCACCTTACGCAGACTTTGTGTGGAAGAAAAGGCGTCACTGCAATGCCGACTCTCATGGCTTGCGATGGGGAATCGGTGTTGGACATCTGATAGACTTGCACGCCCAGGCCTTCCACACCAAGTGGCATGCCCACTATGGTATCAACACGTGTAAACTATCAGCCACATTATTCTCACATGTGTTTCTGCGTGAACCTTGTGGTTATGGATATGGAGTGCTCTAAGAGAGCCAGATCAGACGCCTATGATGGTCGATGGGCTTGCGGATTGGTGTACCACCAGGAGTTGCGATGGAGGCTGAAAGAAAGGCCTCAAGGTAATCATCATGCTTGGACTTTGGGAGATGTGAAAATGACAAAACAATGTGGTCTTCGATGGAGCTACACCATCACTTCCACGAATTACTAGAAACATCGATTGTGAGAGCTATACATGGAAAGCGATGGCCTTCTAGCAAGGGATCTTGACTTCTTCAGTAGTTTGATGAGGTGGATGAGTACTGAGTAGTCCGTGCATTTGCAACATTGTAACATTATGTGGGGGTTTATTGCGGGGGACATTATGTGGTTGTCAAACTTTGGTGGAGGGTCTCTACGCCCTTTTCTTCCATCAATATATGATATGCATACTCGTGCATTTTCTAGAAAAAATAACAATCACCAAATATAGCGCTTGCAACAGAGGAGAGATCATGTCATGCATGGTAATGATCATGTCCATATTGCAGAATTGACTTCAACTTTATTGCATCTGACTGTCCTTGCAAGATTGAGCCCAAACCTTAGTGTTAATGCTTCAACCATGAAATGCATCAAAGCAGACCTCACTCCTCCCATTCATTGCTGCTGTGAATTTACCGTTATGATGTCTCAAAACATCCCTTGCGGCACCCTGAAGAGAGTCGGGATCATATGTTGCATCCACATTGAGCTTCACATAGTCTCCCATAGGTTTAGTCCATAGACCAGACCTCAGTTATGTTTTAGGGGCTCCATATCAAGCAAGTATGTAATAAAAAACAAAAACTTATTCGAGGAAAAAACCCTTAAAATATTCTTGCAATATTAATGGGCTACTCCCTCTGATCCCATAATATAGAACATTTTTCTTATGGACGTGTCCGTTGGCTGGGTAGCACTTCGTGGCAGCCTTCCTTTTTTGGTATGTTTCTGTCCCAATCAAATAGATTAGGAAATATTTTGTCCTTACTATGGAGAAGTCAAAGAACATGCAGCGTGTTTGGAGAAAACTATTGTCACGACCCGGATTTGGTAAAATCCCAAGTCTTTGTGATTACTGTGCTATCCCTGGATCATAGCTAGCACACATAGTAGCAATGAATATCAGTGAAATATACATCATTTCACTACAACGATAGATCCAGAATTAAGCAAATACACACCATTGGCACATCTCAATGCTGACACATAATACAGCGGAATCATACGTAGTTGCTAAGTCAGGGCTCCATCAACGCCAGTGGGCTCGATGAGTGTAGACCGTAACCCTATCGTCTCTTAATATGTCAAGATCTGCACACGATAGGAGTAGATGAGTACGTGTAATGTACTCGCAAGTTGCAAAGAAAAGTTTAATAGAATATATATGCAGGGTAAGTATTGATGGAGGTTTCCTTTGTATAAAGCCAATTTTCTCTGGTACTAATTTTTTGTAAACTTCTTTTGAAAGAAATAGTTTTTAGTATAAAAGGTAGGAGTGAGACACTTGGATATACGCACGAGTGCTCATTCTCCAAAATAGTTTTAAAACATACATAAGGTTGAAGTGAAACACATTCACTGTGCTCATTCCTCAACTTTAACCCTTAGAAATAGACTTTTAAAAAAGAAAGGGGAAATTCTTCTTCAGTCCAAGTCTTCAGTTGCTCAAATTTTCCCGTAACCGAGGGCATGACTAATTGATTAGGTTTAACCCTCTGCAAAGGTCGTACACGTTCCTCATATGACACAATCAACCCTTTGTGTCACGACACCACTTTGGGTGTGTGACCAGGAGGAGATTGTGTCACCGTTAGATCCAAGTAAAACATTCAACTTAACAATACAAATACCTTCTTAGGGTAATTATCATGACATGGCTATGGTTTGATATAGGATCTAGTTTGGTCTTGAAGAAGACTTGACATAGTCATATACTACGGTTGGATTCAAGTGATACTAAGTGAAGATCATGGTTTCATATAGAAGATGGGTTGTGAGACAGTTGCTACAACAAATTCAATCACGAGACTATTCGGAGTATTTGACTTGGGTAATCAGCAATGGGTATGGCATAGGTTTCGAGATGAAAGAATTAAATCCTTAATCTTGTAACTCCAAATTTTTGTGGTAGTAACATATGACCAGAGAGGTTTTCTAAGGATCAATCTAAGAGATTTAATCTATAGTTAAATTTTATTTTAGCGAAGTTATTAAACGATGTCAAAGAAGGTCAAACTAAGGTGTTGATGTTAAAACATCAACTAAACATTGCTGAAAAAATATGCAATGAGTTATAACAGAAAGGTGAGGTCCTAAGGCCCAACTTTCATATAAAATATTTTTATATGATTTACAGAACAAAAGATATAGTAAAAATACTCATTTTACCATTTAAATCAAAACTATTTTAGTTTGCTCAAAAGTGAAATTTTATAATTTCATAAAAAAACACAGGTTCCAACGAATTCGGGGATATCTTATTTGTCGAAATTGGACATACGGTTTGGGAGATACGAATTTCCAAAGTTTAGATATTTTTTCTGAAAATGACTTACGGAATTTAGAGGAGGCTTGCCGGAGTTGGTCGCCGGAGTTGGGGAAGAAGGTCGCCGGGGTTGTGGAAGAAGGTCCCCGAAGTCAAGTAGCAGAAGAACAGCTAAGAGGTCGACGAGCGGAGTTCGTTGGGCAATGTTCCGGGCTCGGCCTCGTCCCGTGACGGCATGGAGCGGCCGCCGGAATTACCGAACTCCGACGAGCAATTGCTCGCAGAGGAGGGCGAGGAAGAGAGGGGTTTTCTCGGCAGGGGGTGAGGACTGGTAGGTGCCCTATGGGTACTATTTATAGGAGAGGGGGAGGTCACAATTTGAGCAGATGATGGTGCTTAATGGTGGATGTTCCTCTGCCTTGTAATGGCCACTACAGGAGTCTCCAAGGCGCACTGAGGAAGGCAATGGGTCGAGGGAGCTAAGGGGAACCGGTTCTGGGGGTTAGTGGGTGCGGGGGAAGGGAGATGAGGGGGGGAAGAGGTGGAGGCGCGATGAGTGCAGCCCTCTGTTCATGTTCGTGTAACAAAACAGAGGAGGAAGAAGAAGTGTGTGCGCGTGGGCTTGGGCAAGGGAAAAATCAACATGGGCCTTAGTGAAAAAATAAAGTTGCCTAATAGGAAAAGCTAAAGAGAAAGAGTTGTAGGGAAGAAATAGGCTTAGTCTTGTAAACTTAAGTAAGAAAAAAAACATAGTTAAGTACATATTTAAGTGTGCAATTTTTTTAATTATTATACAAACAGAAAACAAAAATGTTTACATTAAATTAAATATTATTTGGAGTCCACGAAAATTAGTTTAGGTATTTAACAATATACATTTTGTGTACAAAGTACTATTAATGCTATGTGGACATAATAGAATTTACTCAAACAAATCGATGTTGAGTTTTGCAAATTCACAAAAGGATAATTGTACCATATTGAATATTTCCAAATTTTTGGAGAAGTCACGTTATCTCCTCTCATTAAATTTTATTTGAATAGTTTGGAACTATTTAAATGGCATTAAAACTCCATATAAGATCCAATTTCAATGAAACTCATAAATCCAAAGAACTCCAAATGAAATATTCATCCACCGCATTTGAGAAAGTCATATTATTCCCACTCATATATTTGAATGTGGATTCAAAATATTGCAGAAAGTTCAAAAGTAAATGGAATGCCATTGAATAAACTTTCCAACCATAGTTTTCTTTATTGGATAAAGAACATTATCCAACTTTCATAACGTGGTTTGTACATTTTAAACAAGGTCTCAAAAAGTTTTAAATTCCCGTGAAAATTATAACAATTCACTCAATGACATAACATTCCAAACTTTGGATTTTTTTGGGATGTTACAAACTACCACCGTTAAAAAAATCTCGTCCCCGAGATTTGCAGACGCTAGCAAGAAATAGGTTAGGGTTTGGGTTCTTTGGGTTACTTCCCCAGGGTTTGGTCATAACATCTCCAGGTTTGCGGTTAATCCTTTTTGCCTCCTTTCTTGAGAGAATGTCTTCTATTAATTCAATTTTGTGCATTCCAGTTCTTCGGCATACCTAAGTCTGAGACTTCTGGCACCATTATGGAGTCTCTGCTGATTTTTCGTATGACCCAATTGTCCTTCGAGGGTGTTCGGGTGCTACCACCCTTAAGAACAAACTTGTGGGGATTTCTAGAATTTCTTTATTCCATGATGGTTTCAAAGAAGCTCCTCTGGGCCAGAACTGAGCCTTGGCTCAAAAGAACAAGTCTTCACTCAAAGTCCATAATTTCCAGAACTACCTATCGAGACTCTCATGGGGGTCAATGTCTTCCGATGGAACTCCTTGATGATCTTATTGTTTTTTTCTCACGTTGAATCTATGTTAGGCACAATTGCCTATCTATATGGGTAATATGTATTACCATTCTATGGTTTTGGGCTTGTCGTATCGACACTCTCTAGGTTTCAAGTCTCTCTGATTTACTGAAACATATGAAAGTATATAATAAGAGTCTCCGGTGTGGGGGCCAATCCATCCTGTACTCAAATCATTACTTCATATGTAAACAGGTGAATCGCGTATTGTAACACTCAGTCTATCTCACTCCTCTTTAAGAGGTCTTCACCTACAACACTAATAAAACGTTTTTGGGTGGCGATAATCCTACACATGTGGCGCTATAACTTCAATCTTGAAATTTGCTCGCATTTTCATGATTTTCTTCAGATCCATATGACAAGGTGAGATTGAAGTAGTGACTCCTTGAATTGTTCCCAAATGATTGCTGATACATCTCCGTTGTATCTACTTTTCCAAACACTTTTGCCCTTGTTTTGGACTCTAACTTGCATGATTTGAATGGAACTAACCCGGATTGACGCTGTTTTCAGCAGAACTGCCATGGTATTATTTTTGTGCAGAAATAAAAGTTCTCGGAATGATATGAAAATCCACGGAGCAACTTTTTGGAATTGATAAAAAATATTGGCGAAAGAATTAATGTCAGGGGGCCCACACCCTGTCCACGAGGGTGGGGGCGCGCCCCCCTAGGGCGCGCCCCCCTACCTCATGTCCCCCCTGAAGCTCCACCGACCTCAACTCCAACTCCATATATTCACGTTCGGGGAGAAAGAAATCAAAGAGAAGGATTCATCGTGTTTTACGATACGGAGCCGCTGCCAAGCTCTAAACTCTCTTCGGAGGGCTGATCTGGAGTCCGTTCGGGGCTCCGGAGAGGGGGATTCGTCGCCATCGTCATCATGAACCATCCTCCATCACCAATTTCATGATGCTCACCGTCGTGCGTGAGTAATCCCATCATAGGCTTGCTGGACGGTGATGGGTTGGATGAGATTTATCATGTAATCGAGTTAGTTTTGTTAGGGTTTGATCCCTAGTATCCACTATGTTCTGAGATTGATGTTGCTATGACTTTGCTATGCTTAATGCTTGTCACTAGGGCCCGAGTGCCATGATTTCATATCTGAACCTATTATGTTTTCATGAATATATGTGAGTTCTTGATCCTATCTTGCAAGTCTATAGTCACTGATGACCCACAAGTATATGTGATCTATCGTAGTCCTTCCGATAAGTAAGAGTGTCGAACCCAACAAGGAGCAGAAGGAAATGACAAGCGGTTTTCAGTAAGGTTTTCTCTGCAAGCACTGAAATTGTGGGTAACACATAGTTTTGTGATAAGATAAATTGTAACGGGTAACAAGCAATGAAAGTAAATAAAGTGCAGCAAGGTGGCCAAATCCTTTTGGTAGCAAAGGACAAGCCTGGACAATTTCTTATAATGAGAAAAGCGCTCCCGAGGACACATGGGAATTATCGTCAAGCTAGTTTTCATCAAGCTCATATAATTCGCGTTCAGTACTTTGATAATTTGATATGTGCGTGGACCGGTGCTTGGGTACTGCCCTTACTTGGACAAGCATCCCACTTATGATTAACCCCTATTGCAAGCATCCGCAACTACAAAAGAAGTATTAAGGTAAACCTAACCACAACATTAGACATATGGATCCAAATCAGCCCCTTACGAAGCAACGCATAAACTAGGGTTTAAGCTTCTGTCACTCTAGCAACCCATCATCTACTTATTACTTCCCAATGCCTTCCTCTAGGCCCAAATAATGGTGAAGTGTCATGTAGTCGACGTTCACATAACACCACTAGAGGAAAGACAACATACATCTCATCAAAATATCGAACGAATACCAAATTCACATGACTACTAATAGCAAGACTTCACCCATGTCCTCAGGAACAAACGTAACTACTCACAAAGCATATTCATGTTCATAATCAGAGGAGTAATAATATGCATTAAGGATCTGAACATATGATCTTCCACCAAGTAAACCAATTAGCATCAACTACAAGGAGTAATCAACACTACTAGCAACCCACAGGTACCAATTTGTGGTTTTGATACAAGATTGGATACAAGAGATGAACTAGGGTTTTGAGAGGAGATGGTGCTGGTGAAGATGTTGATGGAGATTGACCCCCTCCCGATGAGAGGATCGTTGGTGATGACGATGGTGATGATTTCCCCCTCCCGGAGGGAAGTTTCCCCAGCACAACAGCTCTGCCGGAGCCCTAGATTGGTTCCGCCAAGGTTCCGCCTCGTGGCGGCGGAGTTTCGTCCCGTAAGCTTGCCTCTGATTTTTTTCCAGGGTAAAAGCCTTCATATAGCAGAAGATGGGCACCGGAGGGCCACCAGGGGGCCCAGGAGAACGGGGGCGCGCCCAGTAGGGGTGGGCGCCCCCCACCCTCCTGGCCAGGGTGTGGGCCCCTCTGGTGTTTTCTTCGCTCAATAATTCTTATTAATTCCAAAACTGACTTCCGTGGAGTTTCAAGATTTTTGGAGCTGTGCAGAATAGGTTTCCAATATTTGCTCCTTTTCCAGCCAGAATTCCAGCTGCCGGCATTCCCCCTCTTCATGGTAAACCTTGTAAAATAAGAGAGAATAGCCATAAGTATTGAGATATAATGTGTAATAACAGCCCATAATGCAATAAATATTGATATAAAAGCATGATGCAAAATGGACGTATCAACTCCCCAAGCTTAGACCTCGCTTGTCCTCAAGCGGAAGCCGAAATCGAAAAATATGTCCACATGTTTAGAGATAGAGGTGTCGATAAAAATAAAATACGGACATGAGGGCATCATGATCATTCTTATAACAGCAACATATATGGATTTTGTCATATGATTTCTTATGCTCAAGTAACAATCAATTCACAATGTCAAGTATAGTTCAGAAACTTCATTGGGAACTAACAAACTATAATCTCAGTCATTGAAGCAATTGCAATTTATCATAACATCAGAAAGAGTCAAGAATAGAGCTTTTCAGCAAGTCCACATACTCAACTATCATATAGTCTTCTACAATTGCTAACACTCACGCAATACTTGTGGTTATGGAGTTTCAACCGGACACTGAGAAAGATAGGGGCTTATTGTGTTGCCTCCCAACGTATTCACCTTTGGGTGATGTCAACAATAATAATTCATGCTAACTTACATCCAATTGGATATATATATCAAGATCTTTCAAACACGAGGAGCTTGCCAAAGGATAAAATGAAAAAGGGAAAGGTGAAGATCACCTTGACTCAAGCATAAAGTAAAAACATAAAGTAAAAGATAGGCCCTTCGCAGAGGGAAGCAGAGGTTGTCATGTGCTTTTAGGGTTGGATGCACAAAATCTTAATGCAAAAGAACGTCACTTTATATTGCCACTTGTATATGGACCTTTATTATGCAGTCCGTCGCTTTTATTGCTTCCATAACAAGATCGTATAAAGCTTATTTTCTCTGCACTAATAAGTCATACATATTTAGAGAGCAATTTTTATTGCTTGCAACATGACAACTTACTTGAAGGATCTTACTCAATCCATAGGTAGGTATGGTGGACTCTCATGGCAAAAATTGGGTTTAAGGATATTTGGAAGCAGAAGTAGTATGTCTACTTGGTGCAAGGAATTTGGCTAGCATGAGGGGGAAAGGCAAGCTCAATATGTTGGGAAGATCAATGACAATATACTTTAACTGAGATGTGAGAAAACATAAACCATTATGTTGTCTTCCTTGTCCAACATCAACTCTTTTAGCATGTCATACTTAATGAGTGCTCACAATCATAAAAGATGTCCAAGATAGTATATTTGTATGTGAAAACCTCTCTTTCCTTATTACTTCCTATTAATTGCAACGATGACCAAAACTACGTTTGTCAACTCTCAACAACTTTTATGCCTCATACTTTTTATGTGTGAAGTCATTACTATCCATAAGATCAATATGAACTCTTCTATTATTTTTATTCTTTCTACTTTCTCAAGATCATGGCAAGATAGCAATGCCCTTAACTCGACACTAATCTTTATTATAGATAGCTCACGGACTCGATTACATAAAGAGATCACAAAGCAAAACTCAAAACTAATTTATACTAAAACTTCAACCTACTAGATCAAGATACTACTAAAAGGATCGAACTAAATAAAACAGTTAAGATAGGAGTGTGATGGTGATACGATACCGGGGCACCTCCCCCAAGCTTGGCAGTTGCCATGGGGAGTGCCCATACCCATGTGATTATGTCCTCGGAGGTGATGAAGTGGGAGCTGTTGATGATGTAGGCTTCTTCCTCAATTTACGCTTGAGTATAGTGTTTTGCTCCTTTAGGTCATCGATCTCCTGCTCAAGACTTAATACTCTTTTGCATAATTCCTGTTTATTTTCCTGCAAGAGACGAAAAGGGATAAACTCGATCTTTGGCTTCTTTGCTCTATCACAGAGGCTTGACTTTTTAAACTTCACATGCATGTCCCCAGGTTGAGGTAATGGGGCTTCGTCTTCGTCTGAACTCGTCTCCTCCTTTCCCTTAGGCTCATAGTCTTCCTCTTCTTCAGTGGTCCAGCCACCATCTCCAAGTCCCCATAGACCTTAGGGTCTGCAAGGTAATCAGCCACATAGCTCTCCCCTTTCAAATCCTGAGACGACATATTGCTCTAAATCTGCAACGGAAATGAAAACAGAGGATATTTGCGTCATACGGTGGTCAAAGCCTTCGGGAGATTATATAATGAATTTTTACCGACCAAAATACGTAACGTGCAAGAAAACGGAGTCCGGGAGGCACACGAGGTGGCCACGAGACAGGGGGGCGCGCCCAGTAAGGGTGGGCGCGCCCTCCACCCTCGTGGAGGTCTTGTGTCCTTCCCGGACTACTTCTTTCTTTCCAAAATTCTTAAATAATCCAAAATGGATAAAAATTGCCATTAGAATTGTTTTGGAATCGGTTTACTTACCGTACCACATACCTATTCCTTTTCGGAGTCTGGAACGTTCTGGAAAGTGTCCCTTATGTATTCCTCCGGGGTTACAGTCTCAACAATATTAGTTTCAACATTGATAGGATTACCTGAGATATAATGTTTAATTCTTTGACCGTTCACCACCCTCGGACTTGTGCCTTCGAAGTTGTTGATTTTTATGGCATCGGAACGATAGACCTCCTGGATAACGTAAGGACCTTCCCATTTAGAGAGAAGTTTTCTTGCAAAAAATCTTAAACGAGAGTTGAATAATAAAACATAATCACCTACGTTAAACTCACGCTTTTGTATCCTTTTGTCATGCCAGCGTTTGACTTTTTCTTTGAATAGCTTGGCATTCTCATAGGCTTGGGTTCTCCATTCATCAAGTGAGCTAATATCAAATAACCTCTTCTCACCGGCAAGTTTGAAGTCATAGTTGAGCTCTTTAATAGCCCAATATGCTTTATGTTCAAGTTCAAGAGGTAAGTGACATGCTTTTCCATAAACCATCTTATACGGAGACATACCCATAGGATTTTTGTATGCAGTTCTATAGGCCCATAATGCGTCATCAAGTTTTTTGGAACAATTCTTTCTAGATCTATTCACAATCTTTTGCAAAATTAATTTGAGCTCTCTATTGCTCAACTCTACTTGACCACTAGACTGCGGGTGATAAGGAGATGCGATTCTATGATTAACATCATACTTAGCAAGCATCTTACGGAAAGCACCATGAATAAAATGTGAACCACCATCAGTCATAAGATTTCTAGGGACTCCAAACCTCGGAAAAATAACTTCTTTAAGCATTTTAATAGAGGTGTTATGATCAGCACTACTAGTTGGAATAGCTTCTACCCACTTAGTAACGTAATCAACATCAACTAAAATATGTGTGTAACCATTAGAGGCAGGAAAAGGTCCCATATAATCAAAGCCCCAAACATCAAATGGTTCAATAACAAGAGAATAATTCATAGGCATTTCTTGACGTTTACTAATATTACCAATTCTTTGACATTCATCACAAGATAAGACAAACGTACGAGCATCTTTGAAGAGAGTAGGGCAATAAAAACCAGATTGCAATACCTTATGTGCAGTTCTATCTCCAGCGTGGTGTCCTCCATATGATTCAGAGTGACACTTGCGTAGGATCTGTTCCTGTTCATGCTCAGGTACACAACGTCTAATAACACCATCTACTCCTTCTTTATAAAGGTGTGGGTCATCCCAGAAGTAATGTCTTAAATCATAAAAGAAGTTTTTCTTTTGCTAGTATGTGAAACTAGGTGGGATAAATTTGGCAACAATGTAATTAGCATAATCAGCATACCAAGGAGCAGTACGAGAAGCATTAATGACCGCTAATTGTTCATCAGGAAAGCTATCATCAATAGGCAGTGGGTCATCAAGAACATTCTCTAACCTAGACAAGTTGTCTGCAACGGGGTTCTCAGCTCCCTTTCTATCAATAATATGCAAATAAAATTCTTGGAGCAAGAGAACCCATCTAATGAGTCTAGGCTTAGCATCTTTCTTTTCCATAAGATATTTAATAGCAGCATGATCAGTGTGAATAGTAACTTTAGAATCAACAATATAAGGTCTAAACTTATCACATGCAAACACAACTGCTAAGAATTCTTTTTCAGTAGTAGCATAATTTCTCTGGGCAGTATCAAGAGTTTACTAGCATACTGGATAACATTCAATTTCTTATCAACTCTTTGCCCTAGAACAGCACCTACAGCATAATCACTAGCATCACACATAATTTCTAAGGGTAAATTCCAATCAGGTGGCTGAACAATAGGTGCAGTGATCAAGGCTTTCTTAAGTATTTCAAATGCTTCTACACAATCATCATCAAAGACAAAAGGAATATCTTTTTGCAATAAATTAGTCAGAGGCCTAGAGATTTTAGAAAAGTCCTTAATGAACCTCCTATAAAAACCGGCATGACCAAGGAAACTTCTTATACCTTTTATGTCCTTGGGACATGGCATCTTTTCAATAGCATCAACTTTAGCTTTATCAACTTCAATACCTCTCTCAGAAATCTTATGCCCCAAGACAATGCCTTCATTAACCATAAAGTGGCACTTTTCCCAATTCAAGACGAGACTAGTGTCTTCGCATCTCTGCAAAACTCGATCAAGGTTGCTCAAGCAATCATCAAAAGAGGATCCATAAACGGAGAAATCATCCATGAATACCTCACAAATCTTTTCACAAAAGTCAGAGAATATAGCCATCATGCATCTTTGAAAGGTAGCAGGTGCATTACATAAACCAAAAGGCATACGTCTATAAGCAAAAGTACCGAAAGGGCAAGTAAAAGTAGTTTTTGATTGATCCTCCGCTGACACAGGTATTTGAGAGAAACCAGAATAACCATCTAGAAAGCAGAAATGTGTGTGTTTGGATAGTCTTTCTAGCATTTGATCAATAAAAGGTAAAGGGTAATGATCTTTCTTAGTAGCTTTATTTAATTTACGGAAATCAATTACCATCCTATAACCTGTAATAATTCTTTGCGGGATCAATTCATCTTTATCATTAGGAACGACAGTAATACCTCCCTTTTTAGGAACACAATGGACAGGGCTTACCCAATCACTATCAGCAACGGGATAAATTATACCTGCCTCAAGGAGCTTTAGTATCTCCTTTCTTACCACTTCTTTCATCTTAGGATTCAATCGTCGTTGAGGATCTCTAACTGGTTTGGCATCTTCCTCCAATTTAATTTTGTGTTGGCATAGCGTGGGACTAATGCCCTTGAGATCATCCAGAGTATATCCAATAGCAGCACGGTGCTTCTTCAGAGTTTTCAATAATCTTTCTTCTTCTTGCTCTGAAAGGTTAGCACTAATAATAACAGGATATATTTTCTTTTCATCAAGATAAGCATACTTAAGATTATCAGGTAATGGTTTGAGTTCAAACACGGGATCACCCTTGGGTGGAGGGGGATCCCCTAGAATTTCAACGGGTAGGTTGTGTTTCAGAATAGGTTCCTGTTGAAGGAACACTTCATCTATTTCCCTTCTTTCATTCATAAACATATCATTTTCATGGTCTAGCAAATATTGTTCTAACGGATCAGTAGGAGGCACGGCAATAGAAGCAAGACCAATAATCTCATCCTTACTAGGTGATTCTTTATCACGGGGTTGTCTATGAAACTTAGCAAAATTAAACTCATGAGACATATCCCTAAGCCAATTGTAACAATATCCTTTTCACAATCAATCCTAGCATTAACAGTATTCAAGAAGGGTCTACCAAAAATAATGGGACAAAAGTCATCTTGTGGGGAACAAGAACAAGAAAATCAGCAGGATATTTAACCTTCCCACACAAGACTTCAACATCTCTAACAATCCAACTGGTTTAATAGTGTCCCTATTAGCAAGCTTAATGGTAACATCAATATCTTTTATTTTGGTGGGTGCAATATCATGCATAATTTCTTTATATAAGTCATAGGGTATTGCACTAGCACTAGCACCCATATCACATAAGCCATGATAACAATGATCTCCTATTTTAACAGAAATAACAGGCATGCCTACAACAGGTCTATGTATCTTAGCATCTGGTCTAACAATATTAGCAGTCTCACCACAGAAATAAATAACATGCCCATCTAAATCATCATCCAAGAGATCTTTAACCATAGCAATACTAGGTTCAACTTTGATTTGCTCAGGAGGTGTATAAGTTTTCTAGTATTACTCTTACGAACAACAGTCGAAGTTTTAGCATGTTCCTTTATCCTAACAGGAAAAGGAGGTTTCTCAACATAAGTAGTAGGAACAATAGAATCACTATAAGTGACAGTCTTTTCTTCAACTGTAATAGGTGCAACTACTTTTACTTCAATGGGAGGATTATATTTAAACCACTTCTCCTTTGGGAGATCAAAGTGAGTAGCAAAAGATTCACAAAAAGTAGCTACTATCTCAGAGTCAAGTCCATACTTAGCGCTAAATCCATGAAAAGCATCGGTATCCATAAAAGATTTAACACAATCAAACTTAGGTGTTATACCTGACTCCTTACCATCGTCGGAACCCCAATCTTCAGAGTTGCATTTAATTCTTTCCAATAAATCCCATTTGAATTCAATAGTCTTCAGCATATAAGAACCAACACAAGAAGTATCGAGCATGTTGCGATCATTGGGAGAAAGCCGAGCATAAATTTTTTGAATAATCATTTCTCTGGAGAGCTCATGATTGGGGCATGAATATAACATTGACTTAAGCCTCCCCCAAGCTTGAGCGATGCTTTCTCCTTCGCGAGGCCAGAAATTATATATGTAATTACAATCACGATGAACAAGATGAATAGGATAGAACTTCTGGTGAAATTCCAACTTCAATCGTTTATAATTCCAAGATCCCGTATCATCACATAGCCTATACCATGTCAATGCATCTCCCTTCAAAGATAAAGGGAAGACCTTCCTTTTGACAACATCATCGGGAATACCTGCAAGCTTAAATAATCCACAAACTTCATCCACAAAGATAAGGTGTAAATCGGGATGCAATGTTCCATCTCCTGCAAAGGGATTAGCTAGCAGTTTCTCTATCATACCCGAAGGAATCTCAAAGTAAATATTTTCAGTAGGTTCAGTAGGTTGAGGAGCAACTCTTTGCTCTTCTGGTCGGGGTGAAGATACCCCGAACAAGCCCCTCAAAGGATTAGTTTCCATAGTAACAAGTGACAGAAAATTTCAGCACACTATATAAATGTTTCCTTACCAAGTTCCACTCACCAAAGGCGCTTCACTCCCCGGCAATGGCGCCAGAAAAGAGTGTTGATGACCCACAAGTATAGGGGATCTATCTTAGTCCTTATGATAAGTAAGAGTGTCGAACCCAACGAGGAGCAGAAGGAAATGACAAGCGGTTTTCAGTAAGGTTTTCTCTGCAAGCACTGAAATTGTAAGTAACAAATAGTTTTGTGATAAGATAAATTGTAACGGGTAACAAGCAATGAAAGTAAATAAAGTGCAGCAAGGTGGCCCAATCCTTTTTGTAGCAAAGGACAAGCCTAGACAATTTCTTATAATGAGAAAAGAGCTCCCGAGGACACATGGGAATTATCGTCAAGCTAGTTTTCATCAAGCTCATATGATTCACGTTCAGTACTTTGATAGTTTGATATGTGGGTGGACCGGTGCTTGGGTACTCCCTTACTTGGACAAGCATCCCACTTATGATTAACCCCTATTGAAAGCATCCGCAACTACAAAGAAGTATTAAGGTAAACCTAACCACAACATTAAACATATGGATCCAAATCAGCCCCTTACGAAGCAACGCATAAACTAGGGTCTAAGCTTCTGTCACTCTAGCAACCCATCATCTACTTATTACTTCCCAATGCCTTCCTCTAGGCCCAAATAATGGTGAAGTGGCATGTAGTCGACGTTCCCATAACACCACTAGAGGAAAGACAACATACATCTCATCAAAATATCGAACGAATACCAAATTCACATGACTACTAATAGCAAGACTTCACCCATGTCCTCAGGAACAAACGTAACTACTCAGAAAGCATATTCATGTTCATAATCAGAGGAGTAATAATATGCATTAAGGATCTGAAATATGAACTTCCACCAAGTAAACCAATTAGCATCAAGTACAAGGAGTAATCAACACTACTAGCAACCCACAGGTACCAATTTGTGGTTTCGATACAAGATTGGATACAAGAGATGAACTAGGGTTTTGAGAGGAGATGGTGCTAGTGAAGATGTTGATGGAGATTGACCCCCTCCCGATGAGAGGATCGTTGGTGATAACGATGGTGATGATTTCCCCGTCCCGGAGGGAAGTTTCCCCAGCAGAACAGCTCTGCCGGAGCCCTAGATTGGTTCCGCCAAGGTTCTGTCTCGTGGCGGCGAAGTTTCGTCCCGTAAGCTTGCCTCTGATTTTTTTCGAGGGTAAAAGCCTTCATATAGCAGAAGATGGACATCAGAGGGCCACCAGGGGGCCCAGGAGACAGGGGGCGCACCCATTAGGGGTGGGCATGCCCCCCACCCTCCTGGCCAGGGTGTGGGCCCCCTCTGGTGATTTCTTCGCTCAATAATTCTTATTAATTCCAAAGCTGACTTCCGTGGAGTTTCAGGATTTTTGGAGCTGTGCAGAATAGGTTTCCAATATTTGCTCCTTTTCCAGCCAGAATTCCAGCTGCCGGCATTCCCCCTCTTCATGGTAAACCTTGTAAAATAAGAGAGAATAGCCATAAGTATTGAGATATAATGTGTAATAACAGCACATAATGCAATAAATATTGATATAAAAGCATGATGCAAAATGGACGTATCAGTCACCTATTATGTGTTATGATCCGTTAACCCCGAAGTGACAATAATCGGGATACTTACCAGTGATGACCATAGTTTGAGGAGTTCATGTATTCACTAAGTGTTAATGCTTTGGTCCGGTACTCTATTAAAAGGAGGCCTTAATATCCCTTAGTTTCCAATAGGACCCCACTGCCACAGGAGGGTAGGACAAAAGATGTCATGCAAGTTCTTTTCCATAAGCACGTATGACTATATTCGGAATACATGCCTACATTACATTGATGAACTGGAGCTAGTTCTGTGTCACCCTATGTTATAACCATTACATGAGGAATCGCATCCGACATAATTATCCATCACTGATCCAATGCCTACGAGCTTTTCACATATTGATCTTTGCTTAGTTACTTTGCCACTGCCACTGTTACAATTACTACAAAACTGCTACTGTTAGTTTTGCTACTATTACCATTACTTCCATACTACTTTGCTACTAAATACTTTGATGCAGATATTATGTTATTCAGGTAGGTTGAATAGACAAGTCAACTGCTAATACTTGAGAATATTCTTTGGCTCCCCTTGTGTCGAATCAATAAATTTGGGTTGAATACTCTACCGTCGAAAATTGTTGCGATCCCCTATACTTGCGGGTTATCAAGACTATTTTCTGGCGCCGTTACCGGGGAGCATAGCTCTATTCTTTGAGTCACTTGGGATTTATATCTGCTAGTTACTTTGAGGAACTTGAAAGATGAAAGAACTAAGATTTATCCCTCAACTATGAGGGGAGGTAAGGAACTGCCATCTAGCTCTACACTTGATTCACCTTCTGTTTTGAGTAAGCATGCGTCACCTATACCCGCTTCTGCTATTAATTCTGACATGTCACATGTTATTGATGATGCCACTTCTGGTATGCATGATACTTATGATGAAACTACTTCTATGCTTGATACTACTGTGCCACTAGGTGAATTTCTTGATGAAAAACTTGCTAGGGCTAGAGAGAATGAAATAATTGAAACTGATAATATTGATGAAAGTGATGATGAAAATTCTCCCCCTAGATATGAATTTCCTGTTGTGCCTGAGGGTTATGTTATGGATGAAGAAACTGCTAGAGATTTTCTTGCTTGCAATGATAGATCTGATCTTAAGAAGTTATTAGCTAAGCTGAAACAAAAGTCTCCGAATGCTAGAATGAAATATGACCCTGCTTTTGCTACTTCACCTATTTGTGTTACTGATAAGGATTATCATTTCTCTGTTGATCCTAAGATAATTACTTTGGTTGAATCTGATCCTTTTTATGGCTATGAATCTGAAACTGTTGTGACACATCTTACTAAGTTAAATGATATAGCCACCCTATTCACTAATGATGAGAAAACTCGCTACTATTATATCCTTAAGATATTTCCATTCTCATTAAAGGGTGATGCTAAAACATGGTTTAATTCTCTTGATCTTGGTTGTGTGCGTAGTCCCCAGGATATGATTTATTACTTCTCTGCTAAATATTTCCCTGCTCATAAGAAACAAGCTGCTTTAAGGGACATATATAATTTTGTGCAAATTGAAGAAGAGAGTCTCCCACAAGCTTGGGGGAGGCTTCTCCAATTACTTAATGCTTTGCCTGATCATCCTCTCAAGAAAAATGAAATACTTGATATCTTTTATAATGGACTAACTGATGCTTCCAGAGAC
Organism: Triticum aestivum; assembly: GCF_018294505.1. Lineage (NCBI taxonomy): Eukaryota > Viridiplantae > Streptophyta > Magnoliopsida > Poales > Poaceae > Triticum > Triticum aestivum. The sequence goes on along the minus strand of NC_057810.1, from coordinate 294,633,984 downwards.
CACCTGGATAGTTGTGTTGGTTGTGTTTTCAGGGAAAGAACAGTTGATCAAGCTGAATTGTTATTGAATAATATGTTGACTAATGAAAACAATTGGAAACTTCCTAAACCAACTCCTAAGCCAATTCCGAAGAAAAGGGGTGTTCTATTTCTCAGTCTTGAAGATATGCAAGAGGAAAAGAAATCTATGAAAGAAAAAGGTATTAAAGCTGAAGATGTTAAGAATTTACCTCCTGTTGAAGAAATACATGGCCTTAATATACCACCTATCAAAGAAACACATGGTCTTGATAACCCGACACAGGTAGTAAAGGTAAATTCTCTCTATAGGTATGATAAAGTTGAAATCCCGTCTACGAAGTTTGCTAGCCAATGCTTGGATGAATTTGATGACTTTATGGCTAAACAAGAAAAATTCAATGCTTATGTTGGTAGATAATTGAAACAAAATGCTTATATGATTGGACGCTTGAGTGATTATATGTCTAGAGTTAAAGGTGAACTTAAACTCATTAGTAGTCATGCTTCTATGGTTACCACTCAAGTAGAACAAGTGCTTAAGGCTCAAAATGATTTGCTCAATGAATTGAATAATAATAAACATGACTTTGCTGTTATAGTAGCAACTAGAGCGGGTAAAATGACTCAGGAACCTTTGTATCCTGAGGGCCACCCTAAGAGAATTGAGCAAGATTCTCAAAGAAATAATGTTGATGCACCTAGTACTTCTAAAAAGAAGAAGAAAAATGATAGGACTTTGCATGCTTCTAATGAACCTGTTATAGACACACCTGGGAATCCCAATGATATCTCTATTTCTGATGCTGAGACACAATCTGGTGAGGAACATGAACCTAGTGATAATGTTAATAATGATGTTCATGTTGATGCTCAGCCTAGCAATAATAATGATGTAGAGACTGAACCTGTTGTTGGTCTCAATAACCCACAATCAAAGAATCAACGTTATGATAAGAGAGACTTTGTTGCTAGGAAGCATGGTAAAGAAAGAGAACCATGGGTTCAGAAACCCATTCCTTTTCCTCCTAAACCATCCAAGAAAAAGCATGATGAGGATTTTGAGTGATTTGCTGAAATGATTAGACCTATCTTTTGCTATGCGTTTGACTGATATGATTAAGGTGAATGCTTATGCTAAGTACATGAAAGATATTATTACAAATAAAAGAAAGATACCAGAAGCTGAAATTTCCACCATGCTTGCTAATTATACTTTTAAGGGTGGAATACCTAAGAAACTTGGAGATCCAGGAGTACCAACTATACCATGCTCCATTAAAAGAAACTATGTTACAACTGCTTTATGTGCTTGGAGCCGGTGTTAGAGTTATGCCTCTCTCTTTATATCGTAGACTTGAATTGAATAAGTTGACACCTACTGAAATATCTCTTCAAATGGCTAATAAATCAACTGCTATACCTACGGTATTTGTGAGGATGTGCCTGTTGTGGTTGCAAATTTTACTATCTTAATGGACTTTGTTATTCTTGATATTCCCGAGGATGATAGTATGTCGATTATCCTTGGTAGACCCTTTTTGAATACTGCAGGGGCTGTTATTGATTACAACAAAGGCAATGTCACTTTTCATGTTAATGATAATGAGCATACGGTACACTTTCCGAGGAAACAACCTCAAGTTCACAGTATCAATTCTATTGGAAAAATTCCATCGATTATTATTGGAGATTTTGAATTTCCTCTTCCTACTGTCAAGAAGAAATATGATATTCTTATTATTGGGGATGTGCATATCCCCGTTGAGGTAACCTAGTGTTATTCGAAATTTCTCTGGTCCCATGTTATTCGGAATGAGTTTGTTAACAAGACTTGATCAACCTTGCTAGTGAATTCCTTTTGATGAGCATGAGATGGATGAAGTTAGAAAGCACAACCTTCTGTACCCTCTTTTCACTTTCTGTTATTTAAATTAAATAAAGCAAAAATAGTATTTTCTGTCTGTTTTCTGAATTATCCATGCAATAAAAACATACCCTGAAAATAGAAGTTCTCCAAATGCCCTGAAAATTTAATATGATTTTTTCTGGAATATTTGAGAATATCTGGCACTTAGAACACAGCAGGGGGCAAGCACCTGGCCACGAGGGTTCAGGGCGCGCCCACCCCCCTGGGGCGTGCCCCCTGCCTCGTGGGCCCATGGTGGCCCCCCTCCACTTATTCCTGCACCCATACTCTTCTTCTTCCTCCCAAAAAATCACCAACCAGCTCAAGCACGAGTTCTAGCTCATCTTGCTGCCATTTTCGATCTCCTTGCTCAAAGCTCCATTCAGAAAACTGCTTTGGGGGATTGTTCCTTGGTATGTGACTCCTCCAATGGCCCAATTAGTTTTTGTTCTGGTGCTTTATTCGTTGCAAATTTTTGCTGCCTAGGTGACCCCGTTCTTGAGCTTGCATGTCAAATTTATTTGGTCCCAAGTAGTTCTAATGCATGATATAGTCTCTAGGCACTTGTGGGAGTAGTTGCTATCAATTTTGTTGAGTTTGGTTCACTTTTATTTTGAGTTACTAAAAATTTCAGAAATTTTTAGAAATATGTCTAGGAAAATGTACCAAGGTGGTTCTTCAAGGAAGCAAGGACCCAGGCTCGCAATACGTGAGCAGGACGACAAACCACCGAGGGAAGCTCACGTGCGGCCTTGTGAATGGCTGTCAGAGGAGTTTATGGTCAAAGCGGGCATCAAGGATGAATTTGATGCATATGTGTGTAATGCTGACCTTGAGGACTTCATGCAAGATAAGTGCCCACAATATTACCATTTAACTGATTCTTTTGTGAGGAGGTTCAAATTTACATCTTCACGCAATTCTCACACTGTCCTATTTGATCTTTATGATAAATCTTACACCATGGACTTAGAAGATTTTAATACTGCTTGTAAACTCCCTCAATGGGGCAATGTTAGTGAACCTCACAAATATGAATATAAAGATTTTCTTGCTAGTATCACTGTGGGGGAATATAGAGAAATAGCACAAGCTACCGTAGGGAGCATTCATTTTCCTACCTTACATTATTTTGCTCTCTTTATAGGTAGATGTATAATGGTAAGGACGAGGCATGTCATATGTGTGTGCCCGATCTTAGTGTCCTCAAGAGTGTTGTGCTAGGAGATAAACAATATAACTTGGGGGCCATCGTTGCACGTAGGTTGCATAATAACGGTTTAGTTGGAGACTTGTTTGGTGGGATTTATGCAACCCGTGTAGCTAATTTTCTTGAGATACCCATACATGAAAGGGATGGAGAGTTGCCTCCTGCTTATCTAGATTATAATGCCATGGTTAGCCATCAGTTTCTTGAGAGGAATGAACAGTTCCTCCAATACTGAATAATCTTTGACAGACGTCGCACTGTCCATGTTTCTCTCCCTGCTCCTGGTTTCTTTGACTTTCAGGCAAAAGGAGATACTTTATAACCAGGGAGGAGGCGAACGAGTATGAGAGGAGGATGGAGGCAGACCGCCTCCAAGCTGCAGCTCGTGAGGCAATGGCTGCTGCATCTCAGTATGACCCCAGCTACAACTTTAACCCATGGGCATAGACCAACTTAGGCCAAAAGCCTAAGCTTGGGGAGTACGTATTTCTCACCGACATTACATTCATGTTCACACACTCATCTTAGTTGTCGGTGCTCATACTTTTTCATTGTACTATCCATGCTAGTTTATTTTCTTTTTCTCGCTTTCTTCTTGTGTGTTTGAATAACCTTAAGAAAAAACAAAAAATTTAGTCAGTTTACTTTCCATGCTTGTAGTAGTAATTAAAAGAAAACCCCAAAAAGATTTCTCATTCTTCTTTTCCTTGTTGGGAGCTTTCCTGTCTAAGTAGGTTTATTTCTTTCCTTTCCTTTGGGGGTCGAGAGGAGAAGACCATGATGAAAATGTTTAGTGGCTCTCATATGCATTATTGTTGATTTAACCAAGAGCCCATATTACCTTGTCTTCTCCCTTGAATTGAATGCCTGCAGTTTCCAGCTTAGTCCAATGCACGTGCACTATTATTATTATTCACACCGTTCGGTCGTATAATGACGATATATGATGGACTGATTGAGATGAGAGAAGCTGGTATGAACTCGACCTATCTTGTTTTTGTAAATATGATTAGTTCATCGTTCCTAATTCATCCTATTATGAATAAACATGTTTGCAATGATAATCAGAGATTATAGTTGCTTATGCCATGCTTAATTAGCTAGGAGTTTATAATGGTTTACCTTGCGTGCCAACATGCTATTAAAATGGTTGTGATGTGGTATGATTTGAGTGACTTGACTTGGCACATGTTCACGCATGTAGTTGAAACAAAATCAACATAGCCTTCACGATATTTATGTTCATGGTGGAGTATATCCTACTCATGCTTGCACTCAATGTTGATTGATTTTAATGCATGTTCATGACTGTTGTCGCTCTCTAGTTGGTCGCTTCCCAGTCTCTTTCTAGCCTTCACTTGTACTAAACGGGAATACTGCTTGTGCATCCACTTGCATAAACCCCAAAGTTATTCCATATGAGTCCACCATACCTTCCTATATGCAGTATCTACCTGCCATTCCAAGTAAATTTGTATGTGCCAAACTCCAAACCTTCAAATGAAATTCTGTTTTGTATGCTCGAACAGCTCATGTATCAACCAGGGCTGTTTGTATCTTCCATGCTAGGCGGGTTATTCTCAAGAGGAGTGAACTCTGCTCCTCATTCACGAGAAAATGGCTGGTCACCGGGATGCCCAGTCACATGCTCAAATCAAATCAAAATAATTGCAAACAAAACTCCCCCAGGATTGTTGTTAGTTGGAGGCACCCGTTGTTTCGGGCAAGCCATGGATTGATGATTGTTGGTGGTGGGGGAGTATAAAACTTTACCATTCTGTTTGGGAACCACCTATAATGTGTGTAGCATGGAAGATATCGAGATCTCTCAGTTGCTATGTTGACAATGAAAGTATACCGCTCAAAATATTATTTATCTCTATTTCAAAATCAAGCTCTGGCACCTCTACAAATCCCTGCTTCCCTCTGCGAAGGGCCTATCTATTTACTTTTATGTTGAGTCATCACCCTCTTAGTAAAAAGCACCCGCTGGAGAGCACCGATGTTAGTTGCATGCATTACTATTAATTTATATTGGGTATGACTATGACTGGATCTCTTTTACCATGAATTACAATATTTAGTCAGTCCTTGATCTTCAGAGGTGCTCTGGATTTATGTATTGCAGTCTCAGAAAAGGCTAGCGAGATACCATCTTGTTATATCATATTATGTTTGTTTTGAGAAAGTGTTGTCATCCAAGATTTATTATTATTGCTCGCTAGTTGATTATGCCATTGATATGAGTAAACATGAGACCTAAGTGTTATTGTGAATATGGTTAGTTCATAATCTCTGTTGAAAACTTGAATGCTGGCTTTACATATTTGCAACAACAAGAGCAAATAGAGTTTGTAAAAGTTTTTTCTTTATCACTTTCAGTTTGTCAACTGAATTGCTTGAGGACAAGCAAAGGTTTAAGCTTGGGGGAGTTGATACGTCTCCGTTGTATCTACTTTTCCAAACACTTTTGCCCTTGTTTTGGACTCTACTTGCATGACTTGAATAGAACTAACCCGGACTGACGCTGTTTTCAGCAGAACTGCCATGGTGTTATTTTTGTGCAGAAATATAAGTTCTCGGAATGACCTGAAAATCCACGGAGCAACTTTTTGGAATTAATAAAAAATATTGGCGAAAGAATTAACGTCAGGGGGCCCACACCCTATCCAGGAGGGTGGGGGGCGCCACCCCCTAGGTCGCGCCCCCTGCCTCGTGGGCCCCCTGAAGCTCCACCGACCTCAACTCCAACTCCATATATTCACGTTCGGGGAGAAAAAAAAATCAGAGAGAAGGATTCATCGCGTTTTACAATACGAAGCCGCCGCCAAGCCCTAAACTCTCTTGGGAGGTCTGATCTGGAGGCCGTTCGGGGCTCCGGAGAGGGGGATTCATCGCCGTCGTCATCATCAACCATCCTCCATCACCAATTTCATGATGCTCACCGCCGTGTGTGAGTAATTCCATCATAGGCTTGCTGGACGGTGATGGGTTGGACGATATTTATCATGTAATTGAGTTAGTTTTGTTAGGGTTTGATCCCTAGTATCCACTATGTTCTGAGATTGATGTTGCTATTACTTTGCTATGCTTAATGCTTCTCACTAGGGCCCGAGTGCCATGATTTCAGATCTGAACCTATTATGTTTTCATGAATATATGTGAGTTCTCCGTTAACCCCTAAGTGACAATAATCGGGATACTTACCAGTGATTACCATAGTTTGAGGAGTTCATGTATTCACTAAGTGTTAATGCGTTGGTCCGGTACTCTATTAAAAGGAGGCCTTAATATCCCTTAGTTTCCAATAGGACCCCGCTGCCATGGGTGGGTAGGACAAAAGATGTCATGCAAGTTCTTTTCCATAAGCATGTATGACTATATTCGGGATACATGCCTACATTACATTGATGAACTGGAGCTAGTTCTTTGTCACCCTATGTTATAACTATTACATGAGGAATCGCATCCGAGATAATTATCCATCACTGATCCAATGCCTACGAGCTTTTCACATATTGATCTTTGCTTAGTTACTTTGCCGCTGCCACTATTACAATTACTACAAAACTGCTACTGTTACGTTTGCTACTATTACCGTTACTTCGATACTACTTTGCTACTAAATACTTTGCTGCAGATATTAAGTTATCCAGGTGTGGTTGAATTGACAACTCAACTGCTAATACTTGAGAATATTCTTTGGCTCCCCTTGTGTCGAATCAAGAAATTTGGGCTGAATACTCTACCCTCGAAAACTGTTGCGATCCCCTATACTTGCGGGTTATCAATTGCCCTTTGAGATTCATCGATGGCTATATGCATCTTCCACCAAGTTTTAGCCTCTCGAATGAAATACCATGAAGCATATTTCACCTTCTCCTTCGGATTTACTTTGGTGTTTTCCATTACTCTTTCCATATTGCAAATCCATTCTTCTGCTTCTGAACATGTGATTTGTCCCATCAAAATAATTATGTCCATCTATGGGGTTTGAGGTTGGTCAGAGAGGAGATAGAGTTTTAGAGAAAGAGAGGTAGATACACACACAACAATCAGTAAAAAACCCATATCTTAATGTTTATAGTAGGCTCGTTTACTACAGTTTCGTCATAAAGTCTTCATTTCTTCGATTATTGAAAGTCTTCAACGCGTGACGCTTCACCCATATGAAGATCTTCTATTAATCCTCTGTAACTTACACCTCTCAAGGTTGAATAAATAGTACATACCTACAGGATTCGAGTCCTACTAACGCAAGATTTTAAATCATACAACTCAAATGACAACAAAATCAAATCGATGGCGAAGAACTCCAACAAAACTCCAAATTCACTCATAGATTTCAAACAAACAGTTCCCATGGTACCCTCCTCCAACGTGAGTTGGCATGGTCGGGTACACTACTCGCACTCTTTTGTTTATTTCACAACTCTCATGATGGGCTTGGATACTATTTTGAATCGTGTGGAATACTCTTTGTAGTGGTATTCTTCAGCTTCTTCATGGCCATCTTGGTCTTGAGTGTCCTAAGTTCTTCGTCAACCTCTTGGATGTAAAATTTAGTATTGGAGACATGTTTGCTAAGCATCATTTCCATGAAGTGTCCTATAGTCCTATTGAAAATTCATATCAGATATCAATGTCAAAGTCAATGGTCGTCTATTCTTTTAAAGCAGCCAAGGACTTAGTACAGAAAAGAAGAGGATACGAGAATCCTATTAATACTACTAAAAATATAAGTTGTTCCTATCAGGGTCTTCCTATTTCTAAACCATTTTCTAGGGTCACGTCCTACAGTCAATGTATGCTCTAATACCATTTTTTCACGACCCAAATTTAGTAAAATCCAAGCCTGTGTGCTTACTGTGATATCCCTGGATCGTAGCTAGCACACACAGTAACAACAATGAATATCAGTAAAACATACATCATTTACTACAACGATAGATCCAGAATTAAGCAAATACATACCATTGGCACAGCTCAATGCTAACACATAATACAGCAGAATCATACGTAGTTGCTAAGTTAGGGCTCCATATATATAGGACATGGCTATTTTGTTACCGGTAACAGAATATTATTATGTTACCCCCCACCCGAAACACAGAGAAAGCCCACCCACTCCCCAGCATCTTCTCGAACCCACCCCTCCCCGACGGCTCCGCCCCTGCTCCAATGCACCGGCGGCCGCCATCCCCTGCTCCCACGCGCCATCGGCCGCTGCCCCCTGCTCCCACGCGCTGCTGCCTGCCGCCCCCCTTCTCCCACGCGCCGCCGCCCGCCGCCCCCTGCTCCCACGCGCCGCCTCCCTCTCCCCCACGGCCGGCCGTGTCCCTTACCCCAGCGTCGGCCTCCTCCTTCCCCCACGTCGACGACGGTCGCCTAGTGGATGCAGACCGTCTTTTTCCCCGCCGCTGGCCACCTCTTCCCCTTGCTCCGGCCGCCTCCTTCCCTCCCTCCACTGCACGCCTCCTGCTGTATCCCTTCGTTGAGCACGTCGGCCGCCCTGGCCATAGCCGTGCCTCGTCCTCCCCCGCGGCTACCCCCGCCACGAGCTTCCCAGCTCGCCGGATCCGCTGGGCACACGCGTTCCTCACCGTCGTGAGTGTGAGGTCCGGTCGCCACATCTGCTCAAAACTCCATGCACGCGAGGCGAGGGCATCCCAGCTGTCGTGTCTTTAGCTGCGGTTCAACAATAAAACCAGCAGCAGTCCATGCATCCATCTTACCTCTTCCCTCTCTACTGCTCTTCTCCCGCTAATTTGTTTTTTCTCTGAACTGCAGCACAAGGGAGGTTGAACGGGCTGCAGAATGCGGGTTCGGTTGCCGCTCCGTCAGCAGTCAAACCCCGTCGCCCCAGGCCGTCCAGCGACCTGTCGGGCTATGGTATTCCGTTGCAAGTCGGCAAGCAACATTAGCGACCGTACTCTCCAACCGCCCCATGTTCGTGTCTCCTCTCTCTCACCCATACTTGCAGCATGTATGCCATGGATTTTGTGAATGGAAGAAATTCCTCTGTAATTCTCTCGATTCCAATAATTATTTTAGATTGCGATAGGCGTGCATTTGAATTTTGGTAAGCACATGTGCTCTGCTGCCCATAACTTCTTTGTTGTTATGTTTCTAAGAATTGGACAATCTTTTTAGTTTTAATTTCACAATAACTAGTCCTAGCTAAGTGTATATTGATGCATCCAGAGGTACTTGCAAATCAGGATTTTAACTCCTTTGATAATGATGCTGAAATTAGGATTGAGCATGAACACTAAAATGGCAGAGGATTCGCTATTGACACTACAATTTATTTCCCTTAATCTTTTACTGAACTTTGAGTAAATATTTCTAGATTTTCCTTTAAAAAGTTCATGCAAAATAACTGAGTTGTGTTACAGCTGGCTTTGAAATATAGTATGATCTGAAAATGGGAAGGTGCATGAAAAGTATAAGTTCACCTTAAAAAAAGCTCAGTGGTTCAAAATGTGAAAGAAAAATGAAAAAAGTTCATTGGCTTTTGTGTTGTGTGACTTTAGAGTTCAAAGTACATAAGAACAAAAACAACATTACACACATAAGAATATAAATCCTCCCAAAAAGTTCATTTACGAGCATCTTCTGCTCATCCATGTGCGGGGCTCCTCCTTGCGGCTATTGCTCATCCATGAGCGGGGTTCCCGAGGATCCCATTGGCGGTGGTCCGTCGATGGTGGCTCTCGACATTGTTTCCTTAATGGTGCTACAATTCTAAATTTATTATTGAGTCGTACTAGTACTGATGAAATGGGAAGCAAGGTTGAATGGGAAGCAAGTGTCACATGGAACCCCACTCCACCTCCCGGCCACACGCCCGTCGCCGTGCTCTTCCTTGCTGTTCAAATTCTTGTTTTGGTTATGTCCAAAGAAACTCGTAATTTTGATAAATGATGAATTGTGTTTTCTCGTAGAAAAATGATGCTCTGTAGGTGGTATAGCAGTTCGCCATGTATATCTACCATGAGTCCATAAAAGGACAAGTATGTACTGATGCTAGAAATGACGCTCTGTAGAATTTCTTCTAATCTAGTTCGAATTTGGTCTACTTGAGTAATTCTATCAGTTCATGACAAGTATGTACCGATGCTAGAAATGTAGGTCATTTGTGAATCATGCTTTTTTCAGAGAGAAAAGGAGTTTGTAGTTACATCACATGGTGTACTGAGCAACATAAACATGGTCTCCTTCATAAACTAGTTGTTTTTGGTTAATTCGTTTACATGGACAGTACAAAGGCACATTGTTGTGTAGTACATGTGTGTATTGTGATTGTAATTTTGGTTTTTAGTTAAGAAAAAAATAACAAAAAGGTTCATAAAAGAACCCAAAACATTCGATAGTCCTGGAAGTCCAAATTTCAGTTCAACATGTTTTCTATCATTAGCTCATTAAGAACCCCAGAAACTTATCTGGTGGTGTGTGTGTGTGTGTGTGTGTGCTGCTGCATCCTTGTCCGGCCGCTCTAATCCACTCTCAGTACAACTTCTCTGCGACCTCATGTTCACAAATCTTGTAGTACACTTTTTAATAAAAATCTTGTAGTACTATGTAAAGCAAGCGTGGACAACACATACTTTAGGTGTCGCGGTAGTACGCACTGTTGATGGTGGCCTTCCTTTGTGGTGCTACTACTTTGCCACCTAGAGTAGTACTGCTACTACTTATCATGTTGCTACAACCTAGCGAACAATACATGTATTTGATTTACGGTTCTGTAGGAAGAAAAAGTTCACCAATATAAAATCTCTAGGTTTAGTAAAGCAATCTTTTTGTTTAGTAGCTGATATTGCTCAAGTTTATTTATTGTTGTACATATGATGTCCAATTTATTCTTTCAGTTTGGTTCAATTTATAAATTTCATTCAGTTCAATTCTTATTGTAGTTGGATTTCAGTTTCTTATTTGAGTTCAATTCAGGAATGTGTTTGAACTTGCAACCTCATAAGCTACAATCTCAAATAGAAGTGTAGCAAATGCAGGTACTAGGTGGTGGCACTTCACTTCTCTTGTTACGTTCTCTTCGCCCAAATTCGAAGGATCGGGAAAATAAAATATCATTGTTTTGACATGCACTACTCAAAAGAAGTCGTTTCTGTCGAAAAATTGTTTCGCTCGACATGTAATTGCCAACAATTATGTATAATAAATCATGGCATTGTATGTAGAAAAAGATATATTGTGTTTTCTGTTGTTGTATTGAGTTGCTATCTATTGCTAATGGTACGATGTTGCTATTGCACTGTGTCATGTTATGCAAGTTGACACCGAGTACACGTTGGATGATATACTTATATAGTAAATAGCTAAAAACTGATTTCTTCCAGTTTTTATTTTTCGCCCTTGCCTGTTTGATGTTATGCCTACGTGAGCTGAAGCGTTTTAAAAATGTTGGTAGGAAAGTGTGTGTATTTGGCAGAATAAATGTTGGTAAGTTCATGGCAAAAATCCATAAGTTCACGGATAAATAATTTCATGGTTACGAAAACCCTTTTAGAAAAATTAGAAAATAAAGAAATGAGATACATTATAGAAGAATTGAGGAGGTTTGGGTACAATGAATCCAGAAAGTTCAAAGTTAAGAAAGCGAAAAGGTCAGACCCATGAAAAAGAGAGGTCCGGAATAAAAGAGAACATTATGAAACATAAAAAAATATCAACAAGAAAAAGTTCAAGTTGCAAAAAGAGACAAGTCCAGAACACGCTCAGTACAAAACCATACATACATCCGTTTAAGTACTCTTTTTCTCGAACATATATTCGTCCGTTCTAGAAAGAAAAATGGTTGAAATAAAAATATTGATCAGTACAAGTTAAAAATGGTGGTCTGTTCGGAATAAAAGAAATGACAGAAATTCAACTTGTAAAAGTTCAAGCAAAAAGAAACCCCATGCAATTCAAATGAGAAAAGTACAAGTCGTAAAATGAGAGAAGTCTAGAACATCATTGTAAAAAAAGTTTAGTTCAAACAAAAATAAAAAAACATTTAAAAAAATATCATTCAGTTTGATGATGTAAACCATGCAAGTACAGGGGCGACGATACAATAAACCATTGAAAATTTACGAGCAAAACAGAGCAAAGTCTAGTTAGTGAAAACATGCTAAGTACAAACCCATGCAAACATCATTACAAGTACCTTTTTTGGAACCATTCAAAATTACTCAAAAAAAATAGCTCAATACAAACATACACATATATCAGTACGACTACTCTGTTTTTCAGACGAGAAAATAGCAAGATCCGTCGTGCCGTTTTCCAAATTACTCTTAAACGGTTGCGAAGTAGAGAAAATGTTCATCATGACTAAGTTTCGCATTTTCGATAGCTATCCAACGGTATATTATTTGCCCCATTTCGATAAACCGTATTTGAATTCGTATTTAAACCGTAAGGAATTAGAAAAAACTTTGTATATGCAAAAGTTGCGCATTTTCCATCGCTTTCCAACGCCGTATCATTTGCGTCAATCTGACAAACCGTTTGCAAAAAACAGTGAAAAAACATTTCGCCCAGAATTTCATCGTTTTTCAAATTACTTTTAAATCATATAGAATTGGAAAAAATAGTAGATATATGGAAGATGCGGATTTTCACAAGCTTTCCAACGCCATCTCATTTGCTCAGTTCCGACAAACCGTTTGAAAATTAAGTCCAAAATACGATTCGCGTTTCCGGTTTTAAAAAAAACGGTTTTTTCAAAACTGCTCTTTAATCATAATTTCTTTGCAAAAACAAATTATAAGATTGTAATGTGGATGTCAAGAGCTTTCCAACGATATATTACACGCCTCGTTTCGACAAAAAAATTGCAAAAAAATTTGAACTAAAGAAGACGATTTTTAACAACAACAGAAAGCATCAGTTCAACCGCTCGATTTTCATCAGTTCAACCGCTTGATTTCATCAGTTCAAGTAGGGTAACAGAATAATATTCTGTTACGCATAACAGAATAGCCTAAATTAGTTTGCAGGGTAAGTATTGGTGGAGGTTTCCTTTGCATAAAGCCAATTTTCTCTGGTACTCAATTTTTGTAAACTTCTTTGGAAATAGAAATAGTTTTTAGTATAAAAGGTAGGAGTGAGACAATTGGATATACACACCAATGCTCATTCTCCAAAATAGTTTTAAAACATACATAAGGTTGAAGTGAAACACATTCATTATGCTCATTCCTCAACTTTAACCCTTAAAAATAGAGTTTTGGAAAAGAAAGTGGAGATTATTTTTCAGTCCAAGTCTTCAGTTGCTCAAATTTGCCCGTAACCGGGGCCACGGCTAATCGATTAGGTTTAACCCTCTACAGAGGTCATACATGTTCCCCACATGACACAATCAACCCTTTGTGTCCTGACACCACTTTGGTTGTGTGACTGGGAGGAGATTGTGACGAAGCTTTTCCAAATGGACCCCTTTATTTAGTTCTAGCACGGCCCGTTCCCTTGGCTATTAAGACCCATCTTTGATGACTGTACCTGAATAAGGGTTTCCCGATAAGGAAAAGCTAAGGCAGAGCCATAATAGCATGTGGGTGTACTGGAAGCTACATCAAACTATACTTGGAAGATCTCGGTTCCCTGAACGACTGTCCCCACTAAAACTTGTGTGCAAGTCCCTAGTCGGGGGAATTCACTTCAAGACCCCGATGGGCGCAGTCAATTGTAGACGCTCCCGTCATACCATTCCGCACAGGGAGTAGAAGTAAAAGTAGTATATAGTTTTTTTGTTTTTCAAAAGTTTTCACAAGATATTGCCCCAAAAGAGGGCAAGTTTATTCGTTTAAAACTTGTTTGATTCCCAACCCCTTTGTTTGTAAGCATGTCTAAGCATAGCTACAAGTTCCTAGGGCTTTGCCTAGCAATAGTTGTTTGCAAAACCTTTTTAGTAAAGCATGCATATTAATAAAAGTGTTCATGCATATTACGAAAACATACGACAAGGAATGATCAAGTTGCAACTTGCCTGAGTCTTAAAGTGGATTCCCTATTCGTTATTGTCACTCCTTCACTTTACGTTATATCTAACGATGAAAGAAAATACTTCAACACACAACAATTCAAATAAAGATCCAAGTAAAAGATTCAACTTAACAATACAAATACATTCTTAAGATAATTAGCATGACATGGCTATGGTTTGAGATAGGATCTAGTTTGGTTTTGAAGAAGACTTGACAGAGTCATATACTATGGTTGGATTCAAGTGATACTAAGTGAAGATCATGGTTTGATATAGAAGATGGGTTGTGAGATAGTTGCTACAACAAATTCAATCATGAGACTATTAGGAAAATTTGACTTGGGTAATCGGCAATGGGTATGGCATAGGTTTCGAGATAAAAGAATTAAATCCTTAATCTTGTAACTCCAAATTTTTGTGGTAGTCCGTGCGGGGGAAGGGAGATGAGGGGAGGAAGAGGTGGAGGCGCCAAGAGTGTAGCCCTCTGTTCATGTTCATGTAACAAAACAGAGGAGGAAGAAGAAGTGTGTGTGTGTGTGGGCTTGGGCAAGGGAAACACCAACATGGGCCTCAGTGAAAAAATAAAGTAGCCTAATAGGAAAAGCTAAAGAGAAAGAGTTGTAGGGGAAAAATAGGCTTAGCCTTGTAAGCTTAAGTAAGAAAAAAACATAGTAAGTATATATTTAAGTGTGCAATTTTTTTAATTATTATACAGACAGAAAACAAAATGTTTTACATTAAATTAAATATTATTTAGAGTCCATGAAAATTAGTTTCGGCATTTAACAATATACATTTTCTGTACAAAGTACTATTAATGATATGCGGACATAATAGAATTTACTCAAACAAATCGATGTTGAGTTTTGCAAATTCACAAAAGGATAATTATACCATATTAAATATTTCCAATTTTTTGGAGAAGTCACATTATCTCCTCTCATTAAATTTTATTTGAATACTTTGACTATTTAAATGGCATTAAAACTCCATATAAGATCCAATTTCAATGAAACTCATAAATCCAAAGAACTCCAAATGAAATATTCATCTGCCACATTTGAGAAAGTCATATTGTTCTCACTCATATATTTGAATGTGGATTCAAAATATTCCAGAAAGTTCAAAAGTAAATGGAATGCCATTGAATAAACTTTCCAACCATAGTTTTCTTTAATGGATAAAGAACATTATCCAACTTTTATAACGTGGTTTGAAAAGTTTAAACAAGGTTTCAAAATGTTTTAAATTCCCGTGAAATTTATAACAATTCACTCAATGACATATTATAATTAACATTCCAAAATTTGGAAAATTTTGGGATGTTACAACTGTAAAAGAGCCCATGCAAACAGGTATGAACACATTTAACTCAGACTTCAATTTTTTAAACTATAACTTTTGAACCGAACATGGGAATCAATATCTGCTTTCAACATTAGAGTACTCGTGACGTGCTCTTTGAAACTAGATCCCCCATGAGTATGTTTAGACAAAAAAATTATGTGCAATTTAGTCCCTGTTATGTGCAACTACCTTCAGTCGATGTGCAACTACTTGATAGTCGATGTGCAACTTTCGCCCTACCCATGAACATGCAGTTTTCACTAATGCCGCCTGGCTCTAAACAATCCACTACCAAGTAAGACGTGCAACTTTGTCTGTTGTACATGCCAACTGCCTAGTAGTCGTTGTGCAACATTTTCCATCCCCGTGGAAGTGCAATTTCAATGTTTACTGCCTCGGCCAACTGCCTTGTAGTGGATGTGCCACTTCGGATGCTGCCCCGGTCAACTGCCTAATAGTCGATGTGCAACTTTTCCCCATACCCTGTGGATGTGTAGTTTTCATTGCTTGCACCCTGTCACACCCACCCCAACTAGTGAGATGTGCAAGTTTAGTGCCCCACCTATATGCAATCTTTCACTTTCCTCATGAATGTACAGCTTTCACCATCAAACTACCCCTGACAGTGAGATGTGCAATTTTGTCTGTTGCCTCAGCCAACTGCCTAACATGTTGTGTGTAGCTCCTTCTGTTGCCCCTGCCAACTAAAACTACACAAACATGTAGGGAGGGGAGGAGTTGCACATCGACTACTGTATAGTTGGTTGAAACAATAGATTGAGTTGCACGGTCATACGGTTGGTGGGCCAAGGTGTGCCAGTAGTGAAAAACTACACATCCACAATTAGGGAGGGAGTTACATATCAACTACCAGGTAATTTATTGGGACAGTCGACTAGTTGTACATCAAAAAAGTCATGTCATGGTTTCTCAAAGTATGAGAAGTTGGATCATGCAACTCTAAAATTGATTTTGAAAAAAGTTGCACCATGCAATACTGAAGTTGCACCATGTACTGACAGAGTTGTATCATATAGCACGAAAGTTGGCATTACTTTTTTTGTCAGAACATACCCTTGCGGGGTCTAGTTTTAACGATCTTATCATGAGGATTCCAACGGTGAAAATGGAACTGAACTTCGACGGGCGTTTTGAAAGATATTGCTTTAAAACAAAATGAAAATCCCAAAATAAATGTACGTGAATCTGTTTTCTCTAACTGATGTGACTTGTGTGAACATATCTAAGAGCAACTCTAGCTGTCGGCGTCCTGGATTCGGGGGTATCCAGCCCTGCTTGCCTGCGGCCCACCACGTGGCTCCATCGACGGCCTGGTATGGCCCGTATCAACACCAACACCACAAGACCCTCGCGAGGGGCCAAGCCTCGCGAGGCAGACGACGCCAAGACCCCCGAAGGAAGCAGCCTCCTCAGGAGGGCTCCTAAGGGGCGGAGAGTTCTATGCAAGCTACCTCACGAGGCTCAGCTGACGTGAGCCATGACGACCAAGGCCAGGCGGGTGCCAGGCGGGCGCAGAGCGCATGTTTCCTCTTCGGTGCAAAGGAGGCAAGCCACAGGCGTGGAGTCCCGAGGAATCAGCCAAAGGTTTCCATTCCGGTGCAACAAGACCAAGACCGCCAGGACGGCAGGACAGAGGTCATCGGTGAGCCCACCGCAGCGTCAAGACCAGAGGCTTTTCGCAGGCGAAGACTACTTTTGTCAGGATAGACTGTACTACTTGTCCCCTTTCAAATCCCGCCGTTGTGGGATCCCTTCCCGCTCATATTTGGGAAGAGGACCAAGGCCACTATATATAGGACTTAGCCACCACCATAGTAGGAGATCCATTCTCACCCGACCACCACACTAGCTCAAGAACACCTCACCTCCTGAGGCTTGTTCATCCACTGTACTTGCTCATCCGCAGCCTACAAGGCAATCCACCACACCACACTAGATTAGGGTATTACACCCCAACGGTGGCCAAACCAGTATAAATCTCTGTGTCTTTGTGTCTCTTTGAGCTCGACGCATTAGGCTTAGAAGGATCGCGAGTAGGCAGGCTGGACAGGTTGAGATCTCTGCACGCACCCCAGAGTTTTAACCTCTCAAGGGTTGTCGGATCCCTAAATCCGACATTTGGCACGCCGGGTAGGGGTGCGTCGGATCTTCTCTTCCGTCGACCAGTCCTCCGCTGCTCCACCAACACCATGGCTGACACCCCGAGGGCACACGTCGAGCACTGGGTCGTCCAGACCTCCTCGGCAGCACCCACCGGCGAAGAAGACGTCCACTCTGCCCTGCTCGTGGCCTGCGTTCCGCCAGGGGCGACCTGCAGCGGGGGATGTGTGGCGCAACCCTCTCCACTAGCATCGCTCCGTAGCCGCGCAGCCACGCGATCTGCGAACTACGCTACAGTAACTGCTCCGCACTCGCGCAGGGAACAAGCAAACATGTGGGCAGCGGTCATCGTGGCCCGAGAGCTCCTGCGGTGCAGGCTACTTGAGAGCGGCCGCGACGCCCTGCTGGAACGGGTCGCAGAGTTGCTGGATGCGGCATGCAGGGGGGCGGCGTCGTTCTGCACCCTCCCCATGTTGCAGGCGGTGGTGGGGGCGCGCGCTCATCCCCGACACAACCGTGCGTCCCCTCCCAGGGGCCATGGAGAGCCTCTCGACGCCGGCCAGCCTCGTAGAGCAGCCCGCGCCATCCCAAACATGCCTCCTCGGCGCGGGGCTGCTTCAGGCGACACCACCAGGGGCCGCGCTGGAGTGCCGGCCCCTGGCCAATAGGACTAGAGGATGGCAGAAGAAAGCGGGAACGTTAGGCGGCGCGGCAGCGCCTCTGGTGTGAACAGCCTAGAAGCCTACGTCCCCGTCATGATGGATCCAAGGCACGCTCTAGGAGAGGGCCCTAGCGGATCCTCATGCCAGGCTGGGCGCTGGACATACACGAGGCCGAGCTCTCCTTCGAACCACCACCAAGCCCTGCCGACGTCTCCAACGACGGCAGCCCCTGGGTATAGCTAACGCCGCAGGGGCACGCTTACACTGACCATGGATCGCAGGTGAACCAGGACGCAGTAGCCAACAGGACCCTCAGGACGGCGGACCCCCTCAGGAGCGCGAAGGACGTTGGGAGCAGCGCGGGGGAAGCCCAGCAACACGGCCTTCCTCGCGCTGCGCGGAGTAGGTTCCCGCCTGGAGGTAGGTTCCCTGCCAAGGAAGGTGTTGTGGTACTAAGTCTGACAGTAAGTATAGGGGGTACGAATGAGGAGGCAAGGTCCTAGCTACGGCAAGGTTGTACACAAGTGTTTACGAGTTCAGGCCCCTCTCGGAGGAGGTAAAAGCCCTACGTCTTGGTGCCCGGAGGCGGTCGACTGGATTATATGAGTGTGTGTTACAGGGGGTGCGAACCCTTGTGCTAGAGGAGGGGGGTGGCTTATATAGAGTTCGCCAGGACCCCAGCCATCCCCCGTTACAGAGGGTTCAATGTACATAAAGATGGGGCGTTACTGGTAATGCCGGCCTTAAGTGCCTTAAATGACCTTAAAGACTACGAAGTGAATGCTTGCCCGTTGCTGTTCTGAGTGACTCTAGTCTTCAGTAGGTCGAGTGATTTCTTGTATGGTCGAGTGATTGACTAGAGGTGTGACTTCAGGAAGGAGGGGTACCCGAGTGGTTGATTGGTCCAGTGGATCGCACTCGACGCCTTTATTGGGTACTCCCTATTGTCTCTTGAGCTTCTTTGCTTCTAGGGTAGTGCCCTTGGGTAGGGCGTATAGGTCAGGCCTATGACCCTACCCTAGGTCGGTATCATCATCATTAGCCCCCGAATGGATTGAGGTCCGAGTGGAAAGAAGGTTGAAGTTTAACTTGCTTCGACCCTTGTGCTTCACAAGTACTTACGTTGGACGGAAGGCTCATGTTAGAACTTCGGCTTCATTTCAGCCTCCTTGATCGATTCAAAAGTTGTCGAGTGAATTTATAACGTCATCTGTCAAGTACTGTTTCTGGGCGCGGAACCTTTGGCGCGATTGGTTACGGCGTATCCCGGATCTCACGGGATTCGAAATTTCGGGGAAGCGCGCGGGACGGAGCATGCCATGGTAAGCGGGATGGATTGACAAGAGCGCCTAGATCTCCGCGCCACCTTTTTTGCCACGTACCCAGCACGCGACTGTTGCGGGATGAAAGGATTGCCCGGACCCACGTGTCAGCCACTCGGAAGTGGGTCTTTAAAAGGCGACGGGGGCGAGGCGCCTGCACTGTGCGCGTCCATTCTCTCCCCTTCTCCTCTGCTTCTCCACCACATCCGGATCGTCCTCTCTCGACGCCACCGCTATGCCACCATGGTGAAGGACAAGACGGCAGTGCTGGAACACGCAAAGAAGGCGATGGGGGCGGCGAAAGGCAAGAAGCAGAATCCGTCGTCGCGGTCGGCGCTGTTGCTCTGGTAGGATGACTTGGACGAGCTGGCTGAGTCCGGACTAATCGCCAATGGCGTTGCATGGTTGCCGGAGGGGGAGATGGAGCCGCAGCCGCGACCGGGTGAGTGCGTTCTGCTCGCCACCCATGTCGACCATGGTTTCTCGCTTCCTCCGCACCCTTTTTTCTGAGGTTTCTTGAACTTCTTCGGACCCCAACTCCATCACTTTTCTCCCAACACCATCACATACCTAGCTGCGTTCATGTCCATGTGCGAGAATTTTCTGGGTTGTAGACCGCATTGGGGTCTTTTCAAGCACATTTTCACTATCCGCTCCCAGTCGGTAAAGAAAGATAACACGAGTGACGATGAAACACATGTTATCCAGATGTGTGGGGGTTTGGGTATCCAGAAGAGGAAGAGGAGCTCTTTCCCTTCCATGACCCTTCCTGAGTCGGTCAGGGGCTGGCAGTCGACCTGGTTCTACTGCCAGGACATTGCAACTCCCGGCCAGTCGACTGGACTTCCTCCTTTTACCTTCGATCGTGTTCAAACTCCTTCCTCACTGAAAGTGACCACTGCAGAGAGGGTGGAAACAAACATGCTGGTTGAGAGGGAGGTCCAGTTGATCAATCAAGGCATCACTGGCATGGATTTGCTGGATGTATTTCCCAGTCGGCGGATCCAGCTGCTCCAGGCTCGTGACCATTCCATGTGGATGTATTCTGGAGTCAACGACACTGCTCGGGTTCATCCAGAGGAAGTACCGGCCAAGACTGTGGCCCAGTGGTTGAGGAGTATCACAGGAAACAAGGACAACCCAGAGGTGCTAGGAGAGTCGACCCCTTCAGCGACAGCAACCAGCCAGACAAGGTTCGGTCTCTGCCACCGACTGTATTTGTGTATATCTTCTGACTGTCTTTGAATCCGACTGACTTGCACTCGACTTCTTGTCTTGTAGGTTTATCCCAAGATGTACTCGATGCCCAATGGCGAACAACTTCTGGAGCAAGACCAGGAGGGAGAGGACAACGCGGAGGAGAGCGGCAATTGGCAATCTCCAGACAACAACGATGAAGAGGAGAGCGACGAGTCAGACAACAAAGAGATGGTCGACTCACCACCTCATTCGGAACATCGACTCAAGCTAGTCCATTATCCAGTGGGCGGACGCGGCAAGACCGTAGTCTCGAGCACCCAAACTCAGAAGCGTACTCGGACTTCGACTCCGGAGCCGATAGAGAAAGTCGCCAAGCAGCCCAAGGTCGCTCCCCCAAAAGATCAGGAGACTTTGCCCCGGATTAAGATGGATGTTCCTGTTGCCTCTGGGTGAGTGTTCTTTCTGTGTTTTCCTCCATCGACTGACTCTTCTGTTCTGACCAAATGGATCATACACTTTTACAGCCCTACCTCCACCGCGACTAATACGGACGTTGACAAGGCCCCAGGTGACGAGGAAGCCGATGACGCGGCCACCTCTAGAGCTAGTAAGTCCACTCAACTCGAATTTATTCTGTCGATTGAGTTGTCGGTCAGTTGAATTTATGATGTTTCTTTTTATTGCAGCACCATGAGACGTTATCATGCTTCCAGATGATGATGAAGAAGAAGTCCCTCTGAGGGAGAGGAGGAGGAGGGGCAAGGGATCAAGCAGGAAAGCGCCTGAGGTTCAGGTCCCTCAGTCGACGCTGGTGCTTAAGATGGTGGTCGAGCGATCCGGAGATCTAGTTCGGACCAACGTCACTTTCGCTAACCCGCTGTCGACTGATCACCCATCAAGGTCGACTGCTCAGACCCCTGCTGCTCCAGTACAACTCCACACGTCCGACCTGGTGGCTGCTTCGACTGCCTTGACACCATCACTCTTTGCTACGTACCAAACTCCAGACGACTCGCCAAGTGCCGCCAGGGAGGCTCTTCTCCAGGTGAATCTTGTGATGGAGCTGATGAAGGTGGTGCACGAGGCCAGTCAAGTGGCTTATAATGCCAGCACCGCTCTGCAAACCAACGTCAAGGTTAGTTGATTCCCGACTGACCTTTTGAATAATGAAAATTGTCATTGTTGCTTTGTTTCCCATATGTGCATCTACTATCATGGGTCTGTCTTTCGCATCCAATCACCCACTGGGGTGTGCCTGTCTTAGAGTTGAATAGGTCTTCCACTTCAGTCGACTTAGGTTGAGTTGAGTGTTTATCCGAACCGGCGGGGGCACGTAGAGTGCACCCATTGGTTGTAGTCCCCGAGACCACGGTCGACTGTTGGCAGTCGGTTGGGGTCTGAGAATTCCTTTTTTCTAACTCACGCTGGACAGACCATGCTGAGTGTTGAACCAAACTAGTGGGGGCATGCTAAGTGCACCCACTGGGTGTAGTCCCTGAGACTACTGTTGAATGCTTGATTCGGCGGTAGTCTTAGATTAACTTTCACTATGATTGTCTTTTGTTTCTGTCGACTGAGATATCTCATTCACTGACTGCAGAGGTCTTGTCATCTTGGGGCTCAACTTTCTAAACTGAACAAGAAGCAGATCTGACTCAATCTTGATCTTGAATTGGCGAAGAAGAACCTCAAGACTGCCCAGGAGGAAGCAGCTATCATGGGAGCTAACCAATCATCAACTGTCCATCTTGTGACTCGCACTTCGTAGTGTTTTTCCTTTCAGTCTCTTTGAACCGAGTGACTTCAATCGAATAGATGTGCATAGTGAAAACCGTCAACTTCAAGCTCGTAAAGAAAATGAAGCAGGCTCTGGAGAAGAAGGATCAGGATCTTGCTGCTGCCCAGAAGGAGGCGCGAGAGAAAACAACACTTGTTGACAAGAAGCTGGCTTCAGTCAGCAAGTTAGAAGAGGAGAACTCCAAGCTGAAGACCATTGTCTCTGAGGCCAATCGGGAGGTCGAGCAACTGAAGAAAGACAAGGACAACTTGGCTGATGAAGTCGTGAACCTCAAGGCCAAGAAGGGCGAGCTAGAGTCTTATCTGGGATAACTTGCTGCAAAACTGGTCCTGAAGCTTGAAGGTATTATTGTTTGACTGATTTGTTGCTGTCGATTGGTACGTCTTGTCATACTGTCGACTCACCATTTTTTCCGACTGTGCAGAACTTTGTCAGGACTTTGAGGCTGAGACTGGGCGGGTCGAGATGGGTCTCGACCCCATCAATTGTCCTGTTAAAGATGATGTTGCGATGAACTTGTTGCGGTTGGAATCACGCATGGACAGCGCTGTTGCTTATCTTGCCCGACTGAAGGCGGCGATGACTCGGGTTGATGCTGAACTTTGGCCTCAGGTGGAACTCTCACAAGATCCCGAGTCTTTGATGGCTCGACTGAATCAAATACCTGGCCGAGTGCAAGAATGGAAGAAATCGTCTGCTCGTTGCAGCGCTGACGTCGCCCTGTCATTGGTCCGAGTGCACTGCAAGGACATCAGAGAAGACAAGCTGGCGGACCTCAAGGTTGTGAACACCAAGAAGCACACTTTCCAGTCCTTCATGGACACTTTCCTTGACGCTGCCACTCGCATCGTGGACAGCATTGATCTTGACAGTTTCTGCGATCCAGCAAGTCCCTCTCATGATGAGTGACCAAAAACATTATGCCCCACCCTTATTTGCCTCGGAATGCCGAGTGATCGTGTAATCGTTAAACTGTTTTTTCAAACTGTTGCTGATTAAACTTCCAATATATTGATCTTTATATCTCGACCATTTTTAGACTCCTCATCATGTCTGTGATCATATCCGGGACACCGAACTACCTTCAGTACATCAAAACACATAAACTCATAATACCGATCGTCACTGAACGTTAAGTGTGCGGACCCTACGGGTTCGAGAACTATGTAGACATGACCGAGAAATGTCTCCGGTCAATAACCAATAGCGGAACCTGGATGCTCATATTGGCTCCTACATATTCTACGAAGATCTTTATCGGTCAAACCGCATAACAACATACATTGTTCCCTTTGTCATTGGTATGTTACTTGCCTGAGATTTGATCATCGGTATATCAATACCTAGCTCAATATCATTATTGGCAAGTCTCTTTACTCGTTCCATAATGCATTATCCCGCAACTAACTCATTATTCACATTGCTTCCAAGGCTTATAGTGATGTGCATCGCCGAGAGGGCCCAGAGATACCTCTCCGACAATCGGAGTGACAAATCCTATTCTCAATTTATGCCAACTCAACAAGTACCCTCGGAAACACCTGTAGAGCACCTTTATAATCACCCAGTTACGTTGTGATGTTTGGTAGAACACAAAGTGTTCCTCCGGTAATCGGGAGTTGCATAATCTCATAGTCATAGGAACATGTATAAGTCATGAAGAAAGCAATAGCAGTAAACTAAAATGATCAAGTTCTAAGCTAACAGAATGGGTCAAGTCAATCACATAATTCTCCTAATGATGTGATCCCGTTTATCTAATGACAACTCATGTCTATGGTTAGGAAACCTTAACCATCTTTGATTAATGAGCTAGTCAAGTAGAGGCATACTAGTGACACTATATTGTCTATGTATTCACACATGTATTATGTTTCCGGTTAATACAATTCTAGCATGAATAATAAACATTTATCATGAAATAAGGAAATAAATAATAAGTTTATTATTGCCTCTAGGGCATATTTCCTTCAGTCTCCCACTTGCACTAGAGTCAATAATCTAGATTACATAGTAATGATTCTAACACTCATGGAGTCTTGGTGCTGATCATGTTTTGCTCGTGAGAGAGGCTTAGTCAACGGGTCTGCAACATTCAGATCCGTATGTATCTTGCTAATCTCTATGTCTCCCACCTGGACTTGGTCACGGATGGAATTGAAGCGTCTCTTGATGTGCTTGGTTCTCTTGTGAAATCTGGATTCCTTTGCCAAGGCAATTGCACCAGTATTGTCACAAAAGATTTTCATTGGACCCGATACACTAGGTATGACACCTAGATCGGATATGAACTCCTTCATCCAGACTCCTTCATTTGCTGCTTCCGAAGCAGCTATGCACTCCGCTTCACACGTAGATCCCGCCATGACGCTTTGTTTAGAACTGCACCAACTGACAGCTCTGCCGTTCAATATAAATACGTATCCGGTTTGCGATTTAGAATCGTCCGGATCAGTGTCAAAGCTTGCATCGACGTAACCATTTACGACGAGCTCTTTGTCACCTCCATAAACGAGAAACATATCCTTTGTCCTTTTCAGGTATTTCAGGATGTTCTTGACCACTATCCAGTGATCCACTCCTGGATTACTTTGGTACCTCCCTGCTAAACTAATAGCAAGGCACACATCAGGTCTGGTACACAGCATTGCATACATGATAGAGCCTATGGCTGAAGCATAGGGAACATTTTTCATTTTCTCTGTATCTTCTGCAGTGGTCAGGCATTGAGTCTGACTCAACTTCACACCTTGTAACATAGGCAAGAACCCTTTCTTTGCTTGATCCATTTTGAACTTTTTCAAAACTTTATCAAGGTATGTACTTAGTGAAAGTCCAATTAAGCATCTTGATCTATCTGTATAGATCTTGGTGCCCAATATGTAAGCAGGTTCACCGAGGTCTTTCATTGAAAAACTCTTATTCAAGTATCATTTTATGCTATCCAGAAATTCTATATCATTTCCAATCAACAATATGTCATCCACATATAATATTAGAAATGCTACAGAGCTCCCACTCACTTTCTTGTAAATACAGGCTTCTCCAAAAGTCTGTATAAAACCATATGCTTTGATCACACTATCAAAACGTTTGTTCCAACTCCGAGAGGCTTGCACCAGTCCATAAATGGATCGCTGGAGCTTGCACACTTTGTTAGCACCTTTCGGATCGACAAAACCTTCTGGTTGCATCATATACAACTCTTCTTCCAGAAATCCATTCAGGAATGCAGTTTTGACATCCATTTGCCAAATTTCATAATCATAAAATGCGGCAATTGCTAACATGATTCGGACAGACTTAAGCATCGCTATGGGTGAGAAAGTCTCATCGTAGTCAACCCCTTGAACTTGTCGAAAACCTTTTGCAACAAGTCAAGCTTTGTAGACAGTAACATTACAGTCAGCGTCAGTCTTGTTCTTGAAGATCCATTTATTCTCGATGGCCTGCCGATCATCGGGCAAGTCAACCAAAGTCCACACTTTATTCTCATACATGGATCCCATCTCAGATTTCATGGCCTCAAGCCATTTTGCGGAATCTGGGTTCATCACCGCTTCCTCATAGTTCGTAGGTTCGCCATGGTCAAGTAACATGACCTCCAGAATAGGATTACGGTACCACTCTGGTGCGGATCTTACTCTGGTTGACCTACAAGGTTTGGTAGTAACTTGATCTAAAGTTTCATGATCAATATCATTAGCTTCCTCAGTAATTGGCGTAGGTGTCACAGGAATCGGTTTCTGTGATGAACTACTTTCCAATAAGGGAGCAGGTACAGTTACCTCATCAATTTCTACTTTCCTCCCACTCACTTCTTTCGAGAGAAACTCCTTCTCTAGAAAGGATCCATTCTTAGCAGCAAATGTTTTGCCTTCGGATCTGTGATAGAAGGTGCACCCAATAGTCTCCTTTGGGTATCCTATGAAGATGCATTTCTCCGATTTGGGTTCGAGCTTATCAGGTTGAAGCTTTTTCACATAAGCATCACATCCCCAAACTTTAAGAAACAACAACTTTGGTTTCTTGCCAAACCATAGTTCATAAGGCGTCGTCTCAATGGATTTTGATGGTGCCCTATTTAACATGAATCCAGACGTCTCTAAAGCATAACCCCAAAATGATAGCGGTAAATCAGTAAGAGACATCATAGATCGCACCATATCTAGTAAAGTACAATTACGACGTTCGGACACACCATTACGTTGTGGTGTTCCGGGTGGCGTGAGTTGCGAAACTATTCTGCATTGTTTTAAATGTAGACCAAACTCGTAACTCAAATATTCTCCTCCACGATCAGATCGTAGAAACTTTATTTTCTTGTTACGATGATTTTCAACTTCACTCTGAAATTCTTTGAACTTTTCAAATGTTTCAGACTTATGTTTCATTAAGTAGATATACCCATATCTTCTAATCATCTGTGAAGGTGAGAAAATAACGATACCCGCCGCGAGCCTCAATACTCATTGGACCACATACATCAGTATGTATGATTTCCAATAAATCTGTTGCTCGCTCCACTGTTCCGGACAACAGTGTTTTAGTCATCTTGCCCATGAGGCATGGTTCGCAAGTACCAAGTGATTCATAATCAAGTGATTCCAGAAGTCCATCAGTATGGAGTTTCTTCATGTGCTTTACACCAATATAACCTAAACGGCAGTGCCACAAATAAGTTGCACTATCATTATCAACTCTGCATCTTTTGGCTTCAACATTATGAATATGTGTATCACTACTATAGAGATTCAAGACAAATAGACCACTCTTTAAGGGTGCATGACCATAAAAGATATTACTCACATAAATAGAACAACCATTATTCTCAGATTTAAATGAATAACCGTCTCGCATCAAACAAGATCCAGATATAATGTTCATGCTTAACGCTGGCACCAAATAACAATTATTCAGGTCTAAAACTAACCCCGAAGGTAGATGTAGAGGTAGCGTGCCGACAACGATCACATCGACTTTGGAACCATTTCCCACGCACATCATCACCTCGTCCTTAGCCAATCTTCGCTCAATCCGTAGTCCCTGTTTTGAGTTGCAAATATTAGCAATAGAACCAGTATCAAATACCCAGGTGCTACTGCGAACTCTAGTAAGGTACACATCAATAACATGTATATCACATATACCTTTGTTCACCTTGCCATCCTTCTTATCCGCCAAATACTTGGGGCAGTTCCGCTTCCAGTGACCAGTCCTTTTGCAGTAGAAGCACTCAGTCTCAGGCTTAGGTCCAGATTTAGGTTTCTTCTCTTGAGCAACAACTTGTTTGCCGTTCTTCTTGAAGTTCCCATTCTTCTTCCCTTTACCCTTTTTGTTGAAACTGGTGGTCTTGTTGACCATCAACACTTGATGCTCCTTCTTGATTTCTACCTCCGCAGCCTTTAGCATTGCGAAGAGCTAGGGAATTGTTTTGTTCATCCCTTGCATATTATAGTTCACCACGAAGCTCTTGTAGCTTGGTGGCAGTGATTGAAGAATTCTGTCAATGACACTATCATCCGGAAGATTAACTCCTAGTTGAATCATGTGATTGCAGTACCCAGACATTCTGAGTATATGTTCACTGACAGAACTATTCTCCTCCATCTTGCAGCTATAGAACTTATTGGGGACTTCATATCTCTCAATCCGGGCATTTGCTTGAAATGTTAACTTCAACTCCTGGAACATCTCATATGCTCCATGACGTTCAAAACACCGTTAAAGTCCCGGTTCCAAGCCGTAAAGCATGGCACACTGAACTATCGAGTAGTCATCAGCTTTGCTCTGGCAGACGTTCTTAACATCATCAGTTGCATCTGCAGCAGGCCTGGCACCCAGCGGTGCTTCTAGGACGTAATTCTTCTGTGCAACAATGAGGATAATCCTCAAGTTATGGACCCAGTCCGTGTAATTGCTACCATCATCTTTCAACTTTTCTTTCTCAAGGAACGCATTAAAATTCAATGGAACAACAGCACGGGCCATCTATCTACAACAACATAGACAAGCAAAATACTATCAGGTACTAAGTTCATGATAAATTTAAGTTCAATTAATCATATTTCTTAAGAACTCGCACTTAGATAGACATCCCTCTTATCATCTAAGTGATCACGTGATCCAAATCAACTAAACCAAAACCGATCATCACGTGAGGTGGAGTAGTTTTCAATGGTGAACATCACTATGTTGATCATATCTACTATATGATTCACGCTTGACCTTTCAGTCTCAGTGTTCCGAGGCCATATTTGCATATGCTAGGCTTGTCAAGTTTAACCTGAGTATTTCTGCGTGTGCAAAACTGGCTTCCACCCGTTGTAGTTGAACGTTGAGCTTATCACACCCGATCATCACGTGGTGTCTCCGCACAATGAACTTTGGCAACTGTGCATACTCAGGGAGAACACTTATACCTTGAAATTTAGTGAGAGATCATTTTATAATGCTACCGTCAATCAAAGCAGAATAAGATGCATAAAGGATAAACATCACATGCAATCAAATAAGTGATATGATATGGCCATCATCATCTTGTACCTTTGACCTCCATATCCAAAGCACCGCCATGATCACCATCGTCACCGGTGCGACATCTTGATCTTCATCGTAGCATCGTTGTCGTCTCGCCAACTATTGCTTCTACGACTATTGCTACCGCTTAGTGATAAAGTAAAGCAATTACAGGGCGATTGCATTGCATACAATAAAACGACAACCATATGGCTCCTGCCAGTTGCCGATAACTCTGTTATAAAACATCATCATCTCATACAATAAAATTTAGCATCATGTCTTGACCATATCACATCACAACATGCCCCGCAAAACCAAGTTAGACGTCCTCTACTTTGTTGTTGCAAGTTTTACGTGGCTGCTACTGGATGAGCAAGAACAATTCTTACCTACGCATCAAAACCACAACGATATCTCGTCAAGTTGGTGTTGTTTTAACCTTCTCAAGGACCGGACGTAGCCACACTCGGTTCAACTAAAGTTGGAGAAACGGACACCCGCCAGCCACCTATGTGCAAAGCACGTCGGTAGAACCAGTCTCGCGTAAGCGTACGTGTAATGTCGGTCCGGGCCGCTTCCTCCAACAATACCGCCGAACCAAAGTATGACATGCTGGTAAGCAATATGACTTGTATCGCTGTCGGAGTAATTGGCCATGGATACCCCGAAGACGGCGAGACAATAATTTAAGACATCGGGGCTAGCAAAGCCCCTCAGTCCGACTGCCTGGCTGCTCCTGCCGGCTCCCCGTCCGACTACTCTGCCCGGCCGGCTGCCGGCTGCCGACTGCGCCGACCAGCCGGCTGCCGACTGCGCCAACCAGCCGACTAACGACTGCAGCCCGACCCGACACCGACCCGACACCGACAAGACACCAATGAGACGGCTGTACCGCAATGTCATCTATAGTGTACTGTGTGCCCTGGGCATTGATTTATAAAATGCCCCAGGGGACAAGCATGACATGCACCATGCCTAGCCCATGCCACTATATAGCTTGGTTTGTAAGCTACCCAAGGTAGCTTACAATCAACGCTACCACCACCTATGCCTACCACTATATAAGCTAGCCATCCATCCATCTATTCATCCATCCACACACATGTATGAGTACACATACTCATTCAGCCACACATGGACAGGCACATGTGCCGCACTAACTAGCTAGCTCTCATTGGTACCGATCTCAGATACAGCTCTAGGAGCACCTTGTACTGCCCAATGTACACCCCACATATATACCCAGACATGCAGGAGTAGGGGTATTATCTCTCCGGAGAGCCCCGAACCTGGGTAAACTAGTGCGTGCTACTCGCATACCCGCTCCCGGTCCTACCAGCAGCAGTCTTGCCCTCACACTAAGCCCTTGTGGGATCTGTTAACTCGCAAGCCCCCCGTGAGAATACCACGACAGTTGGCGCCCATCGTGGGCAGTACTATGCTATCGCGCTGCTGCTGGTTTCGCTGTCCAGGCGGGATCCTTTTTTCTTCATCGCCTCCACCGCAGCGTCGTGCCATCTCTCCGGTAGCGCTCGGGGGATTGACATCGACCCGCCCCCGGAGCGGCCGCTAGGGGTGGCACATCCTCGCCGTCGGCCTCCTCGTCATCACCACCGCAACACCGTCCGTCCGCGCGCGCCGCGCGTGGTGCCTCGCTTCGGTCGGCCGCATCTGTGCATGTGTCGTGCCGCGTCACTCGCGTCCGCTCCCCTCCGCGTTCTGCCTTGCTCCGGCCAAAATGCGCGTTTACCATTCCATATATCATCCATACAAGCTAGCTAGATGCAAGTCAACAATGGTCAAACCATTAGCCAAATACCCATCAGACAATGACCATGCAATAGTCAGATAATCCCCAGACAATGCTCAGGCAATGGTGTGGCTGTGCCTGTGCCTGATCATTGCTGACCGGCTGCGCCTTTGCCTATTCGCGTCGGCCTTCCCCGCTCTGGCTGGCCCTTCTAGCCGCTCCTCTCGTGTGGCTGCCCGCGTCGCTCCAGGCCACAGCTCTGCCTCGCGCTGCTGCTTCCTGCCGTGTGCGTGCCTCCGACAACAACGTCGCCTCTGGCTCCCCTGCTGCCCCGCGCACCTGCGTCCCCGTGCTGCCTTCATCCGGCGGCCAGCCCGCAGCTGGCCGCTCCTCCGTGCTGCCCCGCTCCTGGCCGGGTCTGGCTGCTCTACCCGCCTGGCTCCCCTCGCGCTTAGATGGAGCTCCGCCTGCTCCTCCCCGCCGGCTCCCACGCTGGCCAACTCCGCCAAGCTGCGCCCGGCTCCTGCCGCTTGCCGTTCCCGCCCAAAGCCGGACGGCCGGCTCCGCCACTTGCCAGCTCCACCACCTGTCGACTTCGCCCACCACCCAGCTGCGCCTTCACCCTCACCGGCCCCGCCCCGCGTCGGGGCTCCTCCAGCCGGTCTCGGCTCCGGGCCGCCTCTCGCCCCGCGTGCCCGTCCGACTCCGGGTGGCCGGCTCGCCGCCCCGCTTCCGCCAGCACCTGGCGTGCGCCGTCCGGCCCCCGCTGCTCGCTGCTGCCGCCTTCTGCAAGCGGAAAAAGAAAGAGAAAGAAAAGTCAGAGGCCGGCTACTGCGAAAAAATAATAAAAAAATGTGTGTGTTCAACCGGCTGCCCAGACCCGAGTAAAGAAAAGGTCGGGTGCCCACGGCCGACTGGCAGAAAAAAAAGAGAATTGAGTTCGGGTGGAAAAAAGAGGTCGGCTGCCCACGCTGGCTAAGAGAAAAGTGACGCCGGGTGCCCAGTCGACTGACTGAAAAAAAGAAAAAAAGAAAAGGAGGATCCGACTTTGCAGACTACAGTCCAGCCGACTGCTCTGGTCAATAGCCCGCGTTGCCGCTCGGCCGGCTGGTTTGTCTGCCCGCTTCGCTGCCTGGCCGCCCAACGAGCCGGTCCGGCTGAGCATAGCCGGCTGACGAGAAAAAGAGAAGAAGACAAAGTAGTCACCGGGAGATCTGGCCCGATTGCTCAGCATTCGGCCTGAATCTCGGGGGCTACACCCAGTGGGTGCGCTCACGCGCCCCTGCGAGGAAGAAGACAAAATAGTCGTCTGCAGATCCGGCCCGACTGCTCAGCAGTTGGCCCGAATCTCGGGAGCAACACCCAGTGGGTGCACTGGCACGCCCGCATGGAAGATTGCAAGAAGCAAAAACAAGAAGAGTTTTGTCCGGCTGCCAGCAGCCGGCAGAAGAGAAAAAAGAAGAGGAGGGCACTGCCAGACTCCTCGCCACCTGGCCGGCTGCGCCAAGCCGGCTCGGCCGCATTCCGCTCGCCGCCTGGCCGGTCGAGCCTGACCGGCCGGGACCCCCCTTCGAGCACCTGGGGGCTCGAAGGCTACACCCAGTGGGTGCGCCAGCGCGCTTCGCGAGCGCCGAGCCGCGTCGGCTGTCTTCAACGACCTCTGCCGCGACCACACGAAAATCAATGTGAGCTCCTCACCCACATTTGTTTTGCATCACGCAAGCACGGATAACATCGAACGATGCTCGGGGGGCTATCTCCGCATTTTTATTACAATCGCCCACAACTCACTTGTGTTCTACTCGTGCATAGAACATCTACGCATAAACCTGGCTCGGATGCCACTGTTGGGGAACGTAGTAATTTCAAAAAGTTTCCTACGCACACACAAGATCATGGTGATGCATAGCAATGGGAGGGGAGAGTGTCGTCCACGTAACCTCATAGACTGTAAGCGGAAGCATTATGACAACGCGGTTGATGTAGTCATACGTCTTCACGATCGACCGATCCTAGTACCGAATGTACGGCACCTCCGCGATCTGCACAAGTTCAGCTCGGTGACGTCCCACGAACTCACGATCTAGTAGAGCTTCGAGGGAGAGTTCCGTCAGCACAATGGCGTGATGACGGTGTTGATGAAACTACCGACGCAGGGCTTCGCCTAAGCACCGCTACGATATAATCGAGGTGGATTCTGGTGGAGGGGGGCACCGCACACGGCTAAAGATCAATGATCAACTTGTGTCTTGGGGTGCCCCCCCCCCCCCCCGTATATAAAGGAGCTAGGTGGGGAGGCGGCCGGCCAGGAGGAGGGCGCGCCAAGGGGGAGTCCTACTCCCACCGGGAGTAGGACTCCTTCTTTCCTAGTAGGAGTAGAAGAAGGGGAAAGGGAAGGAGAGAGGAGGAAGAAAAGGCCCCCCCTCCTTGTCCAATTCGGACTAGAGGGGGAGGGGGAGGGGGGGCGCGGCCTGCCCTGCCCGCCCTCCTCTTCTCCACTAAGGCCCAATAGGCCCATTACACTCCTCGGGGGGTTCCGGTAACTCCCCGGTTCTCCAGTATATGCCCGAACTTGCCCAGAACACTTCCGAAGTCCAAACATAGTCATCCAATATATCGATCTTTATGCCTCGACCATTTCGAAACTCCTCGTCATGTACGTGATCACATCTGGGACTCCAAACTACCTTCGGTACATCAAAACACATAAACTCATAATACCGATCGTCACCGAATGTTAAGCGTGCAGACCCTACGGGTTCGAGAACTATGTAGACATGACCGAGACATGTCTCCGGTCAATAACCAATAGCGGAACCTGGATGCTCATATTGGCTCCTACATATTCTACGAAGATCTTTATCGGTCAAACCACATAACAACATACGTTGTTCCCTTTGTCATCAGTATGTTCCTTGCCCGAGATTCGATCGTCAGTATCTCAATACCTAGCTCAATCTCGTTATCGGCAAGTCTCTTTACTCGTTCTGTAATGCATTATCCCACAACTAACTCATTAGTCACATTTCTTGCAAGGCTTATAGTGATGTGCATTACCGAGAGGGCCCAGAGATACCTCTTCGACAATCAGAGTGACAAATCCTAATCTCGATCTATGCCAACTCAACAAGTACCATCAGAAACACCTGTAGAGCACCTTTTAAATCACCCAGTTATGTTGTGACGTTTGGTAGCACACAAAAGTGTTCCTCCGGTAATCGGGAGTTGCATAATCTCATAGTCATAGGAACATGCATAAGTCATGAAGAAACCAATAGTAGTAAATTAAAACAATCAAGTGCTAAGCTAACAGAATGGGTCAAGTCAATCACATAATTCTCCTAATGATGTGATCCCGTTTATCAAATGATAACTCATGTCTATGGTTAGGAAACCTTAACCATCTTTGATTAACGAGCTAGTCATGTAGAGGCATACTAGTGACACTATATTGTCTATGTATTCACACATGTATTATGTTTCCGGTTAATACAATTCAAGCATGAATGATAAACAGTTATCATGAAATAAGGAAATAAATAATAACTTTATTATTGCCTCTAGGGCATATTTCCTTCACTTACTCATCGGCAGCCACGTATCTCCTCGGCTTCAGCGGCCGACGGGTGTCGTCGTCGCGGCACAGGGACCTCTTCCTCTTCAGGAGCGACTCAAGGCACAGGCGGCGCCGACCAGACCCCGACGGGCGATCCTCAGGAGGGGGAGCGCTCGGCGTGGTATCTGGAGCAGGGGTCCCAAGGCCAGGGGCACCCAACGATAACTTCTGGCTCGCGGCTCCGGGGCCATTGGTGGGCTCCTCCTCGTCAGCAGCCATTTTAGAGCCACCATCCCGGGCGTCAGAAGCCCCTGCCTCCGAAGCTTGGGGTTGCTCCGGTTCTGCGGCAACTCCTTCCCGGGCCCCAGAAGCCTCAGACTCCTGAGCCTCTGGCAGGGCCAGGCCTCCAGAGGAGCTCTCGACAGCTGATGGAGGCGTGCATCCCCCTGCCTCCACACCCGAGGCACGTGCGGCAGGGTCAATCAGGAGAGGAGCCACAAAGACAGGGTTCTCGCTGGGCCCCTCAATGCCCTCGGGAAGCAACCCCCACTCGTCGAACAGAGGCATCTGTCCCGTGAAGGCCGCCTTGTTCGAGCACAGATAGAGAAGGCAGTCGCCCCTGGAAGGTCAGCAGGCTTGGACTCGCTGGTCAGGAGCTTGAGCACCATGCCCAAGGTATCAGCAACAAGTGACAGCTTCTACAGCCTCATCGGATCCCCGACGCCTGTGAAGTCCCACATCGGGCGAGAATGGCACTGGAGGGGAGCAATGCGCTGCTTCATGAATTCCTTCACCACCATTGGCACCATCACCTCCTGTTCCTGGAGCCTCGCCAGTCTCTTCCAGACAAAAATAAGGTGCCGGTCGGAGAGCTTCTCAAGGCACCAGCCAGAGCTAGGCGAGGCCAGCGACCCAGGAATCGAGAGCAGGGGGATGAATGCGTGGGCGTCCATCAGGAGCCACTGCTTCTAGAATCCCTTTGCGACAGGAGAAATCTCGAAGTCGATCCCCGAACCAGCGGTCGCGGCCATAGCTTCGAAGGTCACGCACCCAGAGCATTGGCGGGCGTCCACCAACCGAAGCAAGAAGAAATGGTGAAACAAGGCCACGGAGGGAGTGATGACCACCATGGCCTCGTAGAGGAAGGCGAAGACGGCAAGAAGGATGACAGAGCAGGGATCTAGATGCAGCAGATGGATCTGGTAATGCGACATCACAACATTGAAGAAGGGGGAGAAAGGAGGAATCATCCCAGCAAGAAGATCATGGAGATGGATGGGGATCTCAGTGGCGCTCATCTCTCTAG
Organism: Triticum aestivum; assembly: GCF_018294505.1. Taxonomy (NCBI): domain Eukaryota; kingdom Viridiplantae; phylum Streptophyta; class Magnoliopsida; order Poales; family Poaceae; genus Triticum; species Triticum aestivum. Next base: position 294,598,271 of record NC_057810.1, on the reverse strand, counting down.
TTTGCCAAGATGGAGGGCGGACAGCTGTCGCCCTCCCCTCATTGGAATCGGCGGCAAGCACGTGGCGAACCTTGTCCAGCCCCTCTTCATTGATCACCGTCGACCGCTCAAGGGCTGGCTCCAGGGCCGGTGAAGGACCGGCCGGGGCAAGCGGCTTCCCCATCTTGTTCCTCAGCTTGGGGCCATGGCGAATACCAAGAGAGGACAAGGCGCCAGCGCCGGATCTATGGATGCAGCGGCAAGATTGGGAAGGAGGAAACAAAAGCCGAGCATGGTACTCTGCGAAGGGCGAGTTGCATTGACAATGAGCGGCTGCTGGGTCTACCGGATATCAAGGCAGCGTGGGAAAGTGGAGATGCCCACGTCCCATCAACCGCCACGTGTCTTCAAGGCCACAGGCCGATAGGGCCCGCGACGCTCTGCCCTTGCCTTTTGGCTTTGCCTAGAAGCCAAGTCCGAGCACACCTTGGGCCCGGGGGCTACTGTTGGCGTCCTAGATTTGGGGGTATCTAGCCCTGCCTGCCTGCGGCCCACCACGTGGCTCCATCGACGGCCTGGTATGGCCGGGTATCAACACCAACACCACAAGACCCTCGCGAGGGGTCAAGCCTCGCGAGGCAGACGATGCCAAGACCCCCGAAGGAAGCGGCCTCCTCAGGAGGGCTCCTGAGGGGCGGAGAGTTCTATGCAAGCTACCTCACGAGGCTCAGCTGACGTGAGCCATGACAACCAAGGCCAGGCGGGTGCCAAGCGGGTGCGGAGCGATGGTTTCCTCTTCGATGCAAAGGAGGAAAGCCACAGGCGCGGAGTCCCGAGGAATCAGCCAAAGGTTTCCATTCCGGTGCAACAAGACCAAGACCGCCAGGACGGTAGGACGGAGGTCATCGGCGAGCCCACCGCAGCGTCACGACCAGAGGCTTTTTGTAGGCGAAGACTACTTTTGTCAGGATAGACTGTACTACTTGTCCCCTTTCAAATCCCGCCATTGTGGGATCCCTTCCCGCTCATATTTGGGAAGAGGACCAAGGCCACTATATATAGGACTTAGCCACCACCATTGTAGGAGATCCATTCTCACCCGACCACCACACTAGCTCAAGAACACCTCACCTCCTGAGGCTTGTTTATCCACTGTACTTGCTCATCTGCAGCCTACAAGGCAATCCACCACACCACACTGGATTAGGGTATTACACCACAACGGTGGCCCAAACCAGTATAAATCTCTGTATCTTTGTGTCTCTTTGAGCTCGACGCGTTAGGCTTAGGAGGATCGCGAGTAGGCAGGCTGGGCAGGTTGAGATCTTCGCCTGCACCCCAGAGTTCGAACCTCTCAAGGGTTGTCGGATCCCTAAATCTGACACTAGCAGACCCCTTAAAATGTGTCGACCCACAAAATAACCGCTCATTTATGGTTTCGGGCAAAAAAATGCCTCGACCAGACACCGTATCAGCGCGCGAACTGTAAATTTTTTTGCAAGGCACGGAAAAACTTTGCCCTCAACCTTTAGATTCACGGGGTGGGTGGCCGACCCCAGCTCGACCCCTATCATCTGTGAGATTTGGAAGGAGGGACACTTCCGCGCGGCTCTTCCCGCTTCCCTCTCCCTCCTCCTCCAACCACCTCCCTCCGCTCGCCCTGGAGCACCTTCCCCGGCGTCCCTTCGCCGGCATGGAAGCCTCTTAGCTGTCGGCGTCACCGCGGACACCATCCACGCGCCACCCCCTTTGGCGGATCTCGTCGGTGGCCATGCCATGCCCGTCGTTGTTCAAGGTTGCACCGCGCCACCCCGCAGACAACATCATCATCCAGGGCGGCGCCCCCACCGACGCCACTGGGATGGCATTCCCGCCCGCCCGCCCAGCCGCATCCAATGCGAGTTTGGTCCATCAACCGCCAACGAAGAAGGGGAAGGCTTCCAATGTGAAACGAAAGAAGCTCATGGGAGGAGCTACCCCGCCAACACCTCCTCTGATTGCTCCGGCAAGAGCTTCCCCGAGCCCTCCCAGCGATGGCACTGCTGCCGCCCTCGAGGTGTTCAATGAAATGGGCAAGGTATGATTCTTTGATTTCCCGCACTTCTTTCATTTGAGTTCATTCCGCATGTACGTGACTTATCGAGCGCAATTGGAGCGACGGTATCCATCATGTGATGGCCGACTTCGTGCAATTGGACGACAACAGCGTCGACATCGACCAAACACCGATCAGTGAGTACGACTACAACGAGATGGATGGGGGCGTGCACGATCACGGGGAAGAAGGAGGAGTTTGGGAGGGGTGTACGACGAAGCGCAAGCAAAACACGCAAGATTGAAGAACTACACTCCATTGGAAGATAAAATTTTGATCAAGTCTTGGGAGTCGGTGTCTCTTGATGCGTGCACCAGCGCCGACCAAACTGCAAAGCGGTATTGGCAAAGGATCGAGGATTAATTCTTCCGCATAATGGAAAAGTATCCCAACTGGACGCCACACACCTTTATATCTCTTCAAGGTCATTGGGACGTCATCAAGCCGATTTGTATCCGTTGGGCTGCTTTCTTGATGCAAGTGCGCAATGCACCTGCAAGTGGTCGTCCAAGCCAACTATGTGAGTTCGCTTTCATGTCCCAAGCACAAATCTTTTGTCCAACTCGGAGCCGTTGCACAATTTGACATTGTTTTCGTTTTGTAGGATAAAATTGTGCAAGAAAGGTACAAGAATATGGAAGCTTCATGCAAAAAGGCATTTCAACTAGAGCATTGTTGGGAACTTCTCAAAGATAGCGAGAAGTGGAAGCTGATTGAGAAAGAATCTTCACCGAAGAGAGGTGCCCTCACCAAGATTGATGACGATGATGACGGCCCAAGAAACAAGAACAAACCCAATGGAAACAAGAAGTCCGAAGACAAGATCAAGAAGGAAATGAAGGCATCAAGCTTGCGGGAGAAGCTAGATGACATGGCCAAGTCCAATGAGAAATTGGTGATCAAGACATTGGAGGCTAAAAAGGAGTTGGCCGAGAAGAAGGCTCAAGAGAAGCAAGAGAAGTGGCAACTAATTAAGGAGGATTCCAACCGCAAGGCCGCCATTGAGGAGATGATGTGATGGTGGCCCGATCTTTCAATGAGAGTGGGGATAACTATCGATTTGGTGGATTTTGACCTTGACGATCCGGCTATACCATACCCGGCGATACACTTCGACAATCACTAAACCAATCTCCAATGGTTATTGACCTTGCCGTAGGCACAATCAACCTGAACAACGAGGTTCGAGTTCCTGCAAGCAACCGAAGAACCAGCAAGAACAGGGGTGAATTGCAACTGAAAATGCGGATGACAAATTGAGTACAAACTAGATGCAAAGTTGGGGTTCCACTGTGGATCTGACAAGGCGGTAGTCCTACACGTCTCGTAGATGCGAATTGTAGCGAAAGCTAGACAATACAATAAAATCCAAGTCTAAACCCTAAGCTAGACTAGCTATTTATTAAAAGGCAATAATGCGGCCGGAACGTTCCGCTACTACTTCCGGTCGAAGGCAGTATGTGTTGTCCACAAATCGGACTGCTCGTCATACGTAGCTGGCCTTCCTGGAAGTTGCGCCAAGCACCTCGTGGTGTGGCCGAAAGCCAGAGGCCCAACCACGTGGTGATGTTGGCCCGTTAATCCAAGTCCCTTGGTGCACTTCATGCACGTACATGGATGGGACGTGACATGCATGCAAGAATGTTGCTCCATTTGATCCGAATGCACACTGTCTTCATCTTTTATCTCTCCTTTATTACCGAAGTAGGCTTACGCCTAGCTATATTGATATAGCAACTATCCGACACAACAATCCGATCCACGCTAGGGCAAACAGCACAAGCACGCCCAAAAGAAATAACAAGAGAAAATAAGAGAAGAAATGCCAACAACACCGGATCAACGAAAGCTACAGTACACCGCGATCGCCGCGCCCACCGAAGATAACCACCACGCTCCAAAGCCAATGAGTTGCCGTCTACCAAGCACCACCTTCAAGAAGGAATGCGACGATGGCGACGCTGCTACCCGGACGAATCCTAGGATTTCTCCCGGTACACGGAGGGTAGAGGGGGAGAGGGTCACTCGACGCCCTTCAAGAAGGATGGCGGCGCCCGCAGGCGTCACCGTGTTGGTGCCGGCAAGACCCGACATGGATTTCTCCCGACCTCTCGCGCCCACCACCCAGGACCAACCTTCGGCTCCACCACACCCGCCGCCCACCAACATGCGCCAAGAGTCACGAGGACACCGCCGTCGTCTCACCACGACCAATGAAACGAGGCCGGCCGGATCCAAACAGGACACCCGAAGACAAGGACCGGCAGCACCGCAGCCACGAGGGAGGGAACAACCTCCACCGGCTAAGGCGGTAGCAGACCAGGCATAGCAGCAGAGGCACACCAGACCCCCTGTCCGGCTAGGCCCAGCATGGGCCCGTGAAGCTCTGCCGCCGTGCTGCAGCAGACACGGCACAGCAGCCGTCGTCCCTGTCGCGAGGAGCTCGCCGGAAACCACCCAGCAGGCCCGCCCCGACCCAGATCGGGCCCGTAGGGCCTAGATCTGGGCCAGCCGGGCGTCGCCGGTCGCCGCAAGCCATGGGCCGTCACCGTCGCCAAGGGGCAACGCCTCCGCACCGCCACCGTCCAGATACGCGCAGGAACGCCGCCGGCCGAAGGGCTCCGCTGCCAGGACTGCTCGCCCGAGCCGGGGTCCAGCGACGGGGGAAGAAGGAGGGCCGCCACCGCCAGACTGCGGGGCGCCGCGCGGGCAACGCACGGCCGCGCCCGCCGGCGGCAGCGGCGAGGGAGAAGGTGGGCGGGGACTCGCGGGGAGGGCGACGCGGGGGGCACGCGGGGGGTTGAGGTATGTCCGCTCTCCTCTATTCCTAAGTACAAGTAAATCTGAATATGAGTGTAATATTATATCCTCATCAGCCAGATCATATTTATAAAGGAGCAATAGTACCTGGCCATTTATTTGTCTCGCGCACACTCTAGTTATAGGTCCGGATGTATAACTAATGTAGGAGTGGCGGCAGGTGTAACTATGGCAGAGATGTCCTCATCACCCCCCCCCCTTCTTGAATCGAAGTCATCCTCGAAATTATTTCTTCGTCCTTACCCAAATAAGGCTTTAAATCTACAACATTAAATGTGGGACTAACCTGAAATTCTGCAGGCAGATCAATCTTATATGCATTCTCATTAATTTTTTCTATCACCTTAAAAGGTCCATCTGCATGAGGCATTAATTTTTACTTTCATAAATCAGGGAAGCAATCTTTTCGCAAATGTAACCATACTAAATCACCTGGTTCAATAACAACACTTTTCCTACCCTAACTACCAGCAAGTTTATACTTGACATTCATGCGTTCAATATTTTTCTTAGTAGTCTCATGCATTTTCAATACTATCTTAGCCCGTTCTTTAGCATCAAGGTTTACCTTCTCCGAAGATGGAAGGGGTAATAAACCAATAGGCGCACGAGGTATAAATCCATAAACAATCTCAAAAGGGCATAACTTTGTGGTAGAATGAACTAAACGATTATAAGCAAACTCTACATGAGGTAAACATTCTTCCCACATTTTTAAGTTCTTTTTCAAAATAGCCCTAAGCATAGTAGACAATGAACGATTAACCACTTCGGTTTGACCATCAGTTTGAGGATGACATGTAGTACTAAATAAAAGCTTAGTCCCCAATTTTGTCCACAACCCCCTCCAAAAGTGGCTAAGAAATTTTGTGTCACGATCAGAAACAATTGTATTTGGCACACCATGTAAACGAACTACTTCTCTAAAGAACAAATTAGCAATGTGAGTAGCATCATCACTTTTATGACAAGGTATAAAATGTGCCATCTTAGAGAATCTATCGACAACAACAAATATACTATCCCTTCCCCGTCGTGTTCTAGGCAGTCCTAATAAAAAGTTCATAGGTATATCTTCCTAGGGAGTGCTAGGAACAGGAAGAGGCATATATAAACCATGTGGATTCAATCATGACTTAGCTTTTTGGCATGTCGTGCAGCGTGCAACATATCTCTCCACATCCCTTCTCATTTTTGGCCAGAAGAAATGACCAGCAAGGATGCCTTCTGTCTTCTTGACGCTGAAATGTCCCATAAGTCCTCCACCATGCGCCTCCTGTAACAACAAAAGACGAACAAAGCTATCTAGGATGCATAGCTTATTAGCACGAAAAACAAATCCTTCATTGACAACGTACTTGTTCCAAGTTCTACCCTCTCTGCAATTGAGCAATATATCTTTAAAATCGACATCATTAGCGTATTGCTCTTTTATAGTTTCGAGTCCAAAATTTTTGAAGTCAAGTTGTGATAACATGGTATAGTGTCTAGACAATGCATCAGCAATAACATTCTCCTTCCCTTTCTTGTGCTTAATAACATAAGGAAAAGGTTCAATAAATTCAACCCATTTTGCATGTCTACGGTTCAGTTTGCTTTCACTTCTAATATGCTTGAGTGATTCATGATCAGAATGTATGACAAACTCTTTAGGCCATAAATAATGTTGCCATGTCTCCAAAGTCCGACTTAGTGCATAAAGTTCTTTATCATATGTTGAATAATTCAGACTAGGCCCACTGAGTTTTTCACTAAGGTATGCTACTGGTTTGCCTTCTTGCAATAAAACACCGCCTAAACCAATGTTGCTAGCATCACATTCTAATTCAAACATCTTATTAAAATCAGGTAATTGCAGCAAAGGGGCGTGTGTAAACTTGTCTTTAAGAATAGTGAAGGCTTCTTCTTGTGCGTCGCTCCAAACAAATGGCACATTTTTCTTTGTGAGATCATTGAGCGGCACTGCGATGGTACTAAAATCCTTCACAAACTGGCAGTAGAACCTAGCAAGTCCGAGAAAACTTCGTACCTGTGTGACCGAGTTAGGGGTCGGCCAACTCTGGATCGCTTCAACCTTGGCTTTACCAACTTCAATTCCCTGCGTTGTCACAACATAGCCAAGAAAAGCGACTCGATCCGTGCAAAAAGTGCACTTCTCGATATTACCAAATAAACATGCATCACGCAGAGCAGAAAAAACATCACGCAAATGGTCTAAGTGTTCCTCTAGTGACTTACTATAAATCAGAATATCATCAAAGTATACTACCACAAATCGTCCAATGAAAGATCACAAAACTTCATTCATTAGTCCCATGAAAGTAATAGGTGCATTAGTCAATCCAAAAGGCATAACTAACCACTCATATAAACCAAATTTAGTTTTGAAAGCAGTTTTCCATTCATCACCTAGTTTCATACGAATTTGATGGTAGCCACTATGCAAGTCAACTTTCGAAAACACAACTGAGCCACTGAGTTCAATCAAGCATGTCATCTAATCTAGGAATAGGAAGACGATATTGAATTGTAATATTATTGATGGATCTACAATCAACACACATACGCGAAGTACTTTCTTTTTTAGGAACAAGTAAAATGGGTACAACACATGGACTAAGTGATTCACGAATATAACCTTTGTCGAGTAGTTCATGAACTTGTCTTTGAATCTCCTTGGTCTCCTCGGGATTAGTCCGATAAGGCGCACGGTTGGGTAATGAGGCGCCAGATATCAAGTCAATTTGATGTTCAATTCCTCTCGTAGGTGGCAGCCCCGGTGGTACTCCCTTTGGGAAAACATCATGATACTCCTGCAAAAGGTTAGCGACAACAGGAGGCAAAGAAGGAGGCATATCCTCAAATGAAAACAATACTTCTTTGCATATAAGAGCATAACATTCATCAGTTTGAGCATCTAACTCAAAATTTTAGCACGTGTAGTTAAGAAAGAAGCACCTTTCAATTTAATTTCTTTAGATGTGCTAGGATCAGATTTGTGCATCTTATTAAATTGTTCTAACTCATCAACAACTTTCCGATTTTCAGATTTAGTGCGCTGAATATTTGTGTTTCTACTAGCCCTAGCAAGATCATCTTTTAAAATTTGCTCAGGAGACATAGGGTGTAGAATGATTTTCTTTCCTTTATGTGTGAGAGTGTACTGATTAGTTCTACCATCATGTAAACATTGTTTACCATACTGCCATGGCCTTCCTAGTAACATAGAACAAGCTTGCATAGACACAATATCGCAATCAATAGTATCATGGTATGAACCTAAAGAAAAAGGAACTCTCACCATGCATGTTACCTTTACCTTTCCACCATCATTAAACCATTGAATGTAGTAAGGTTGTGGATGTTGTCGCGAAGGTAGGGATAGCTTCTCCACTATGTCAATGCTTGCTAAATTGTTCCAACTCCCTCCATCAATGACTATGCGAACGGAATGCTCCTTGATGACTCCTTTGATGAGGAAGAGGTTGTGACGTTGATCCTTCTTTACTTTGACAATCTGAGCACTAAGTACACGATGTGATATAAGACTCATGTACTTATCGGCGTCGGCGGCGGTCACATGTTCTTCCTCTTGCTCCGGTCTTGTGTCATCGTCTTCATGTGCAACAAGCAAGGGATATGTGTCTTCATCAAAATCACTAGCGGAGTCGTACTCGCCATCTTCATGAATGATCAGTACACGCTTATTAGGACACTCCTTCATGACATGGCCAAATCCCTTACAAGTGTGGCACCGGATATCCTTTGTTCTTTTGGAGGAAGCGGACGATGATGACGAACTTTTTGTTGGAATTTGTGTAGTACTTTTCAGTGGTGCCGAAGTGTGTGATGCTGAAGTTGATGAAGAAGGCCCCGGTCTAGAGGTTGCAGGTGCTGTTGTAGAGGTGCGACTGGACGGGGCAGTAGGGGTGTGAGGCGCCCATGTGGAAGTACGACCTGCACAAAAATTAGGACGCATTCTCGAACGACCCTGCACTTCATGTTCAGCATGTATAGCAAGATGGAATAAATGGATCATTGAATGATAATCCTTATAAGCAAGTATGTCATAAATTTCTCTATTCAATCCACCCAAGAACCTAGCCATAGAGGCTTCCTCGGTCTCAACTAAACCACAACGTAACATGCCCATTTGCAATTCTTGATAATAGTCTTCCACAGATTTAGATCCTTGGTTCAAGCATTGTAGTTTATTTAGCAAGTCACGTTCATAATATTCGGGAACAAAACGACGACGCATTACTAATTTTAAAGCTTCCCAAGTGACAGGAATATTATTAGGATGTTTACGACAATGTTCTCTCCACCAAACAGAAGCAAAATCACTAAACTCACTAGTTGCAGCCCTAAATCTTTTATCATCAGGAAAATCATGGCAAGCAATTTTTTGATCAACTAATAATTCCCAGTCAATATAAACATCCGGATCATATTTCCCATCAAAAGGAGGCATGCCAAATTTAATTCTACCCAAAGAGTCATCATGGCCACGTACCTGAGGATGCTGGGAGCATCCCATACCTTGTTGATTATTGCGTAGTCGACGATGATCATGATCATTGTTAGCGTTAACAGCATCAGGATCCTTAAAATCACCATCATAGTTGTCATCTTGGATGTCCTCAAGTGGGCTTGCTATCGAGTTGGCATTGCGAGGACGGGGCTGGTCGACGGCATCTGTGTATGAAAGAGGGTGCCTCGGGTCTCCTAGGGGCACCCGACAAGCTCGTTGTAGACCTGTGTTGGTGGCTGGAAGACGTGTAGCAGCAGTGGAGGCACCACCCAGACGGGCATCCTGGGCATTGAGATGTTTCATGATAGATGCAAGTGTTTGAGTGAACGTCTCATTGCTATTCTCGATCGACTTGAGACGTTTATCAAGTGCGCCCTCGAACGATGTGAACCGCTCGGTGTATGCATGCACATCCTCCTCAAGGCGTGCCACCGTGGCTTTCATGTTGTCTTCGTCACCTGCCATGGTTAGGATGAAACAAGAACAAAATCACAAGTTTATTGCTCCTACAGTAACTACGGTGAGGCGGTGGAAAATGCCTCTCAACTCTCGAGCAATTACCAAGCTCTTAACTGTTCTTACCGTGTTGCAGTGGTTGTCGGCCGTTGGCGATGTCAAAAGTTATCAAAAGATTGATATAGCGATTACCAAGTGACCGAACAAGGTTATATAGGAGGTGGAGTTGGGTGAAGGTTTCCTCAACTCACAATATGTGGCACAATTAAGCAAAAAGTGATGCAAGCTAAATAATTGCTCAAACTCCTAACTAGTGCTGGCAGTCGACTAGTAAGAGATAAAACAATCTAAGCCTAGATACTGAATCAAGGGAGTGGAAACCGATAAAAATATGATAGCTCTAAGTAGCTAGATATAAGTGAGGTATAAACGCCGTGTATAATAAATCTCGAAAGCAAATGATAAATGACGCGATGATGAACACTGTAGTAGCAAAAGAATGTCTAGAAAAGAAAATATCAGCCCAAAACATATGCTAGCCGGCCTGATTTTTTTTCAACTTTTTCTTTTAACTTTTTTTCTTTTTTTTCTTTTTTTCTTTCTTTTTCTTCTTCTTTTTTCTTTTGTATTTTCCTGGCAGGCCGGTTACTAGCAGAAGTCACGTACACAAAGTTGAGCCTAAGAGACACGCAAAGACATTGTTGAAACTTTTGCTAATAGAGCTGCAAAAGTGAAGAGAAAAGAACACGAGTACAAGGTGGTGCTAGCTGGCTGTAGGGTAGCTGGATGTAAAACATACAGGAAACTGACGCAGTGCGCAGCTGGTGGTGTATAGCGCGTGGAGCAGACACAAACTTCAAAACGGCTGGTGTCTTGTGTCTCTATTGGGGAGGGACGCTGAGCGATAGACGCAGTTTGCCAGGATGTCTGGTATCACGCGAAGTGCAAAGCGTGGATGGATGTGACGTTGCACGGAATATGTAATGCGAAACAACGCCTGATAAAATATTGTAGCAATGGAAAATCAAGGCGTTCGTTGACAAAGAAATCAGAAACAACCGATCGCAATCTTGCTTGTTTTTTCTTTCTTTAGAAAAGAAGGCAGGCGAGCTTGCGGCAGAAGATATGGTCGACAAAAACAAGTTCAATCTAGTAGAGAATTTTTTTCCCGAACGAATCTAAACCAGCACTAAGTCTAGGACTAATGCAACCAACAATTCAAGTACACAACTACGAGATGCAAAAATTGCTAAAGGCTAAAAAGGTAGGTGTAATGGATGAATTAATCTATTTTTTGGCTTTTTGTGGGTTTATAGGATAGAAAAATAAACTAAACTACGAAAACTATAAATCGCTCACCGATGAACCTGAAAACTGATACCACTTGATGTGACGGCGGCCCAATCTTTCGATGAGAGTGGGGATAACTATCGATTTGGTGGATTTTGACCTTGATGATTTGGCTATACCGTACCCGACGATACGCCTCGACAATCGCTAAACTAATCTTCGATGGTTATTGACCTTGCCGTAGGCACGATCAACCTGAACAATGAGGTTCGAGTTCCTGCAAGCAACCGAAGAACCAGCAAGAACAAAGATGAATTGCAACTAAAACTACGGATGACAAATTGAATACACGAACTAGATGAAAAGTTAGGGTTCCACTGTGGATCTGACAAGGCGGTAGTCCTACATGTCTCGTAGATGCGAATTGTACCGAAAGCTAGATAATACAATAAAACTCAAGTCTAAACCCTAAGCTAGACTAGCTATTTATTAAAAGGCAATAATGCGGCCGAAACGTTTCACTACTGCTTCCGGTCGAAGGCGGTATGTGTTGTCCACGAATCGGACTGCTCGTCGTACGTAGTTGGCCTTCCTGGAAGTTGTGCCAAGCGGCAAAATTTTGTGTTTTGACCCTTTTCATGTATAAAAATGAGATCTAACCCCGGTATGAAAAAAATCGACATTTGACCCTTTTGCTACCGCCGTAGACCCTGGCGGTAGGGTTGTACATGCTACCGTCGTCCACCCTGGCGGTAGGTTGCTTGACGTCGTCTGGCCGTTAACGGCCGTGTACACGTGGCAAAGGGACCTACCACCATCATCTATGGCGGTGGGCTCTTGCACCCTACCACCGAGGTCTCTGGCGGTAGGGTCCTGGATAAGGTTGTGAGGAGGGGGTTGTGCTGCTCCCCCACCCACTCATTCACCCCACTCTTCTTTCATGCTCAAGCTCTCTCCCCCTCTTCTCCCCCACCAAATCACCCACTAGATCCCCCTCCATTGCTTGAGATTTGGCTAGTGGATCGAGGCCATTTGCATCACCCAAGGTACCTCCCCCATCCCTCTTCATTTGGTTGGTTCAAATCATGCATTTTGCTCATTTTGGTGGAATCACTAGTTCATGGTTTTGTTGTGGTGAAATCAATGTATATGATGCATTTAGGGTAATGTTTGTGCTTTGACAATGTATTGTGTCACTAGCATTGTTTGGGTAGTAAGAAATATCATTTAGGGTTTTGTTAGGGTTAATGACATGGTTAGAGTTAAGGTTATGGTTATGGTTATGCTTAAGTAAATGCCTATATGACGAACGTTATGGTTATAGTTTAGTTAGGGTTTTGTTAGAGTAGTCACCTCTCGAATTATAGCTTAATCTGCTCCTAGGGTCTTAGTTTTTGTCAAGAGATGGTTAGGATTTTTGCCTTTGATGACCGTTATAGTAATCCCTCGACTTGTAGGTCGGAATCGATCATCTTTGTTGAGACTTCCGCGGAGGCGGCAGCGAAGCGTGAACGTGCAGTCATTGAGGAAAAGATGGACTTGTGGGTCAAAGACGTTGATGCATTGAATGCGGCTTGTAGAGATTTTTCAAAGTATTATGTGTCGAAGTGCGACGATGCCAGAGTTAAGTTATACGAAGCTAAAGAGAAAACATAAGCAAGCTCAAGAATGAAGAGAAAAATCATAGACGTGCTCTTGCAAGGCAAACTGCATTGTGTGGAACAAGGGGTGAAGTGAATGAGATGGACTTTAACAACCCTGGCCAGATCATTGATTGGCTAGTTAGGCAACCATCATCGACGATACTTAGTCGGGCAACTCGTTTGGCTTGGGTCCGTGAAAGAAATGATGTCATTTGTTGCAACCCCGGGCCGTACGACAAAGATATCTTGTTGATGGAGTAGTAGAGGGGGTTGAAACAAATGATGCTGTAGTGTCATTTGGACTGTAATGGCATGTACCCTTATCATTTATGCAACCTATGTCATTTGAACCAGTGAGAACATTATGTAACCTAGGTCATTATAAATAAGTTATGCTTTGTTTTTGTATTGTATCATTTGATTTAAGTTATGGTTTATTCCATTTCATGTAGCATGGAAAACATGACCCCGGAGCAGTTGAAGAAAGTATATGAGAAGTGTTATGGCATTGCATCTAAGAGTTTGGCGGCAGCGTCTGAGAAGATTGTACCAGAGCGAGAACTTGGTATCAAGAGGGAGCTTGAAGCATGGTTCAAGATCAATGATGAGGAGTGGGCTGCCATGATGGATATCAACAAGTATTCATTCATGGAGGAACCTTCTCATCATAAGGAGAGAAAATTTTTCCATAGGCTTGTGAAAGAAAAAGAGAAGATACTTGATGAGCCGCACGAGAAGGAATATGCTTGCAGACATGCTGTGGCAATGGAGATCTTTTTCTCCGTGAACAAAGAAGAATTCCGCGAGCTGGACTTGAGAAAACCCGGACAGGTCATTGGATGGGCAATAATACAAGGCAAGTCAGAGATTCCGGAACGGCGTGCTCGATGGGCATGGTTCCGCGAAGCGAAAGGTGTGTTGGAGAATTGGGCGGGATCATCGGATTTTCAACGGAAGCCTAATCCTGATCGTGACGCACAAATTGAACGTCTTATGCGTTTTAGATCTTTCTTTCCAAAGTAGAAAATGTATGCTCGCGCTTGAGTTTTGTAGTTTGAACTTATGTCATTCAAATCGCTAGAAGGGGGACATGGATCAGTTATGTATGTCTTTGCTACTTGATCATTTGTAGTTTGAACTTATGTCATTCAAATCGTTAGAAGGGGGACATGAATCGCTAGAAGAGTGTCATTTGTGGATGTAATGAACTATATGCTCAGTTATGCATGTCTCTGCTACTGGATCATTTGTGGATGTCATTTGTGGATGCTTAGTTCATAGAAGTTTGTAAGAAATGGAAAGGAAAATCGATATAAAGTAAATGAAGTAGGCGTACCTCATATGCTACTCCACCGTACGTCATGTCATCCCTTGTTGTGCCACCCGGCTCATCGACTTGGTAGATTTGTTCTTTTTCATTGAAACTAATGATTTGTTGACGCCAAGACTTGCGCGCTTGATGCTTCAACCAATCCTCAACTTTGAAATTCCATTTTCTCCCATTTGGCCGTCTCTTTGGAATGCCTCGGAAAATACTCGTTGAGCTTGAAGAAGGTATATTTCACTATTGCAGTGACCGGCAAGGAATGGACACCCTTGAGCACGTTGTTGAAGCATTCCACCATGTTACTTGTCATGTCTCCGTATCGGAAACTTCCTTCGTCGTAAGCACGTGACCACTTATGCTTCTCCGGAAAATTCCTTGTCAAGAATTCTCTCCCTCCTTTATTCTTCTCCAACGCCTTGAATAGCTTATCATAGCGGCTTTGAAATGTGTCGGTGTTGAATGCCACACAAACATGGGTAAGATCTTTGCAAAACTCCTTACTCTTGCATGCACGGTAAAAGTTTGCCACGAAATGCCTCATGCACCAATGGTGTTGGAGCTTTGGATAGCCTGGAATGTCAACTTCTATTGCTTTGAGAATCCCATGATGGCGATCCGATATGATGCACACCTCTCTTTTGGGGCCAATCACCTTCAGCCACACATGATCCATAAACCACTGCAAATTATCATCGTGCTCGGAAGGCACCAACGCAAATGCCACCGGCAACACATTGTCATTGGACGTGTGGGCCATTGCTACCATCAACGTGCCCTTGTACTTTCCGGTCAAGAACGTGACATCAATTGACAACACGGGGCGGCAATGCCTAAATGCATTGATGCATTTCCCGAAGCTCCAAAAAGCTCGATGAAACACTCCCTCGATTGACTCGACCCTATGGCGCATGCCCGGGTTTCGATGAGCAATGGCTCCCAACATTCTCGGAAGAATGTTGTACGCGGCGACATAATCACCATGCAACATCCTTATAGCCTTTCCTTCGCCATCCACACCTTTCCATACTTGATCAGCTACCCGAATCTTTCAAAGACCGAACTAATGAGGAACTTCACCTTCATGGTTGGATCATGGGATATCTCATTCAACAATTTATAGCCTAGATACTCGGGAGTGAGTTGGCGGTGTCCCTTTCTTCGGTCTGCTTTCTCCGGCAGTATGCACTTGTGGGTGGCTACACAACTCTTCAACTCCCATTGCCCGGTTTCCTTGATCTTTCTTCCATGGACCTTCCATGGGCAACCTTCTTTGTCACATTTGATTGTGTAGCGCAATTTTTTGTTGGAATGACCAACAACCAATGGCCTATGGTTCCGAATGGCATAGTCACTCAACCATATCTTGAACTCTTGCAAACAACCAAACTTGATCCCTTTCTTCAAATGAGCATTCTCGTCCTCACCCAGTGGCCTTGGATCACCCATCCTCGGGCAAGGTGATGGTTCGATCAAGCCCAACCTAATGCCACCATCAACAACGGCCTTGTCGGCAAGGCTAAGATCACGAAACAAAAAGGGTCCTCTTTCCTTACCATTGACCTTCTTGTAAATTTAATTTTCTTGCGGTGTGAATCCATCCTCATCCAATTCTTCCGGTGGACCCTCATCATCCGACTCATACCTACACATACGGCTATAAGGGAGGTTCCGGTCCATGTCTTGTTGATGCACAATGACATCCAAGTCACCAATGGGATTGTAATGAATCTCTTCTTCTTCCGCATACACATCATCTTGAGCAATAGCATCTCCATCAACATGAGCAATGGCATCTTCATCAACATGAACATTTGCATGTTCATCAACATGAGCAACGGCCTCATCTCCAACATGATCATCACCTACAAGAACTATTGCTCTAGCATTGATGTCCTCTTCATTTGGTTGGCTACTTGGTGGTTGGCTAGCCGCATTGTGGTCATACACCATGACAACATCATGTATTGGGGAGGACACATTCCGGTTCAAGTCAAGTAGTGGCCGAGGAACTTCAACCTTTACTTGTCTTGTGGCAAATAACTCAAGTGACTTGTCTTGTGATCCCTCAACTTTCTCCTTATACACATCCCAATGCAATTGAGAGGTGATGGGCATACTCTTTAATCGGGATGTTACTCCCACTCCCACATCATACCGCCAATAAGCTTCACACCATCACTTGGGTTAATCCAATTGAGAACGCTTCTCACTTTCACGACAATATCATCATAGCTCGGGCTTGTGTCAAAAACCATGGCCTCCTCCCCTTCGTCGGCATTTCCATCCATGAAAGCCGCCTTGTCCAAATAATGCACATTCACTAGTTTATCCATCTAAAAACAATGAAACAAAATTGAGTCATCCATGGACCGGCCATTTCATATGGATGAACCATCTAAAATATAACATTTGAATCTAAGATCTAGTATACCTTAATCATAGCACTAACCCTAACCCTAACCTAACTAAACCCCAAACCCTAACACTTAAGCTAGCTTGCCACAACAAAGAGTGACACATATTACTTAGATCAACCATAAATACACCATAAATGCTCCATAAATGTGACATAAATGCACAATAAATGCTAAACTAGAGGAAGAACTAGGGGGTTGCAAAACTAGTTGATTCCAACAAAACTAGATGATTTGAACCAACCAAATGAAGGGGGGATGGGGGAGGTACCTTGGGTGATGCAAATGGCCTTGATCCACGGGACAAATCTCAAGCAATGGAGGGGGATCTAGTGGGTGCTTGGGTGGGGGAGAAAAGGGGGAGAGAGTGAGAGCTCGGGGAGGAAGAAGATGAGTGGAGTGGGTGGGTGGTGAGTGGACCCCACCAAACCTTATCCTCCAGGACCCTACCGCCAGAGACCTCACCGGTAGGGTGCAAGAGCCTACCACCATAGACGGCGGCGGTAGGTCCCTTTGCCACGTGTACACGGCCGTTAACAGCCATACGGCCGTCAAAGCAACCTACCGCCAGGGCGGACGGCGGTAGCATGTACATCCCTACCGCCGGGTTCTACGGCGGTAGCCAAAAGGGTCAAATGTCGAGAAAAAAATTCATAACGGGGTCAGATCTTGATTTTATACGTGAAAAGGGTCAAAACACAAAATTTTGCCACGCCAAGCACCTGGTGGCGTGGCCAAAAGCCAGAGTCCCACCCACGTGGTGATGTTGGCCCGTTAATCCAAGTCCCTTGGTGCACTTCATGCATGTACATGGATGGGACGTTGAAAGAGCAATCATGCCCTTACATCATGTTTTGATGTTGCTGACAATCATACATGCTGGGGACTAACAATGGTTGTCAAGTAAATCTCAGGTATTAGTCCCCGGTTCATCGATGTGTGTGGATCAAGAGCTTACAAGTGGTTTTACTCAAGGATGAAGCATAAAAGTTGATTACATAGTTTGTTTTCTTGAGTATAGGATCCCGCACTATTAAGAGGGGATCGATAGGGTTAGTTAAAGGCTTGCTCTTGCCACGAACTTCCTAACCATACATGCACATGCCAAAAACCTTCATTTTCTATCTCTTGACCGCCGGATGTCCGGCCTCCTTGCTGGATATCCGGGCCTAGACATCCAGAATACAGTAGTATACTGGGTTGCACGCCGGATGTCCGGACTTTCCCCGGATGTCCGGGCCTTCCTGTTATGCCGGATGTCCGAGCCCATTCCGGATATCCGGGCATAGCTATCTAGAGAATGTTTTTATGCTGGGTTGCACGCGGGATGTCCGGCCACCTATCGGATGTCTGGGTCTTCCTGATATGCCGGATGTCCGGGCTTGGGCCCCGGATGTCCGGCCCCTCTATTCTTTTGTTCTGCCTTTGTTCTGTTCCTCGCAGCTTAGCATGTCGGATGTCCGGCCCCTAGCCCGGATGTCCGGCCTGCTCACTCACTAACACTGTAACGGCCATATTCTAGCTCACACTATATATAGCCCTTCTTCCCCACGGGAGAGGGTCGATCATTCACTTTGAACAAACCCTAGAACACTTCTCACTCTCTCTCTCTCATTCCTACACACCAAATCTTAGATCCCCAAGGGATTTGAGAGCTTTGGAGAGAAGTTGTCCGATCAAGTGATAGATCCACTTCTCCCCCTTCTTTGCACCCAAGGAATTCGTGATTTGAGTAAGCCTTGAGCTTTTCCCCATCGATCTTGTTACTCTTGGAGGTTGGAGACTCCTAGGCGGTAGGAGTCTTTCGGAGAGGAATCGACCTTTGTGATTACCCCCGGAAAAGTTTGTGAGGGTTTGCAGACCACCCCAAGGTCTACCACTAGTGGTTGAGAAACGCCTTCGTGGTGTTGTCTCAAAGGGAGAATAGGGTGAGCCTTCGTGGCGTTGGTGTGCCTTTATGGTAACATCCACCTCTCTAACGGTGATGTAGCTTCCCTCCAAGGAAGTGAACATCAACATACATCCTCGTCTCCCGGAGTTGCGGTTATTCCTAACCCTAACTCTCTACTTGTGGTTACTTGTCTCTTAGCACTTACTTATATCACATTGTGCTTGTTTACTTACATACTTGTGTTTCTTGTTTATCTTGCTTAAGACTTAATACTACACTTACAATTGTTAGGCTCACTTTCATATTCTGCATTAGTGCCTAAAATTGCTAAGTAACAATTAAAATTTGTAATTGTACCTATTCACCCCCCTCTAGGTCCATCTCGATCCTTTCAATTGATACAAGAGCCTCGTGCTCTATTCTTGTGGCTTAACCGCCCTAGAGCGAGATGAACCCGGATGGGACTCCCCTGGTTGCAGATCCTGTGGATAAAGGCGAGGCTTCTTCTGAAGTCAAGTCCTTTACATCTGAGGATCTGGAACGGGCCCTTGCTAAGCAAAAAGAGGAGCATGAGGCTTCTCTTGAGGCCTTGGTCCAACTGAGATTAGCCACGTTCTCCACGATGCTTGCACCACTCTTGGGTGGTGCGACTTCGAGGCCAACCGTGCCTACTTCGTCTCTTGGTCAACAACCTCCTAGCACTGAACACACCAGTGTTCCTTGGCTTTATGCAAGACCTCATGTTGAGAAACCAAGATATAATCCTCAAGGAAGACCTCCTTTACTTAGTGCCACTTCCGATTTTGCTTTGTGGAGAGTTGTTATGCAGGATCATCTTCGACATGGAAACGATTAGATGCTGGAGATCTTGGAGTATGGCTATCATGTGGTTGATCCAAAGAACCCTACACCAAGAGAAATTTATGACAAGAATCTCAATGACACTGCAATCATGTGTATAAGGAGAGGTGTGGATGAAAAGCAAAGGAAATCGTTCATACACATCACAAGTGCCAAGGAACTATGGGAAAGTGTTATACGATCCAAGACTGGCACTTCTACCCTCCGGAGTGCTCAATATGAAATTGCCAAGGGGCAATTGCAAAACTTTTGTATGGAGAAAGGTGAAACCCCCAATCAACTTCATGAGCGCCTCATGACTCTCACTGCCGATATCAAGTCATGTGAGTGTGACAAAACACAAGATGGATTCAACATGACTAAGAGATTCCTTGTGGATAAGTTGCTTCATGCTCTTGCTCCATATCACCACCAAATGGTGTGGGACATAAGACAACACCATACCTTCAAGGAAATGACTACAGATGACATCATATCCACCTTTCAACTATTTGAAGAGTCAAAGGCTAATGCCACAAAACATCTTGCCATGCATGGTTCCCCATCATCAAAGGTCAATCTTGCATTGAAGGCCAAGCATGTATGTGAAGATGAGCAAAGTGAAGAAGAAGAAGAAGAAGAAGATGATGATGAAGATGGTGATGAGATTGAATCCGACGAGGGCCCTTCATATGAAGATATGGCTCTCTTTGTCAAGAAGTTTAGCGCAAGAAAATTCAAGGGAAGATTTCAAAAGAAGAAAGTAAGAAAATGCTACAACTGTGAGGAAACCAACCGCTTCTCCAATGAGTGCCCTTATGAGAAGAGAGAAGATAAACCAAGGTTTCCAAGACCTTTCCTAAGAAGAAATTGCCAAATCCTTTGAACTCCAAGCTCAAGAAGAGAGATGGGAAAGCAATGGTTGCTCAAGACGAATCCGATCCGGATGATGTTAGTGGTGTTGCCGGAGTTTCTCAAGACTCTCAAAACACTTTGAGGTTAGTAAACAAAAGTGGTGACGTGGTCACTTACAACTACATGAAAGATTACAAGGGCAACGCTCACAAGTGCCTAATGGCAAAGGCCATGATAGAAGATGGAGAGGACCAAATCTCTCCTGACAAGGTCAAGGTAACTCCGTAATCAAATCCTCCTCTTTTCACTCCTTCTACTCCTAGTGATGAGTATCTTGATGCGGAGGATAGCTATGAGGATGATGATCTAGATGATCCTATGCTTGCTAAACTTAATAAGTTCATGTGTTCCCTCAAAGGAAAGAAGCTCACTATGTTTTGCATGCTTATGGAGATGGTGAGTAAGCACACCATCACCGTTAAGGAACTCGAAACCCTCGTCACCGAGGAAAAAGGAAAATGTAAAATCCTTGAGCGAAAAGTCCAATATGAGGAAACACGAAATGATGAACTATGCTTAAAAATTGGTGCAAATATTGATGTTCATACTAATGACCTTGCCTCTTTGAAAAAGGCTATTGACTCTTGCGAAGAGTTGATGAATGATAAATGTAAGCTTGTGAAGTCTCATGCTTCTCTCTCTAAGGATTGTGAGCTTCTATCCGTGTCTCTCAAGACTAAGGAAGGAGAGCTCAACGTTCTTACAAAGAGTTTTGAAATGCTCAAACTTACTTATCTTGAAACTCTAGCCAAGGCTTACTCTTCTCCTATTATAAATGATGATGCTTGTACTACTAACTCTAGTAGTGATCTAGCATCTATTCTTGAGGAGAATTGATTTCTCAAGGCTCAAGTCGAGAAAGGTCTCATGACATGTGCTCAAGGGCAGAAGAATCTTGATGAGATATTGAGTCAACACAATGAGGTGTTTGCCAAAGAGGGTCTTGGGTTTGACCCAAGCACAAGCAAGAAGAAGACGCCCTCTCAAAAGTGCACAACCCCTCTAAAGGAAACATTTGTACGAGAAGGGCACAAGGAGAAAGGTAAGGTTGTGAGTGGGAAGGCCACAAGGGGCATGCCCACTCTCAACAAGCCTAAAGAGTTCATGCCTCCATCCTATGTACTTCGTAAGACTAAGGATGGAGAAGTCTTTGCAAAATTTGTTGGTCCTCAAAATGCATTCCGGTTTTATGCTATTTGGGTCCCTAAGACCCTTGGGACTAACTTGAGAGGTCCCATTGAAAAATGGGTGCCTCTAACCAAGTCTTAATTGTGTGTAGGTTGACTTCTCCGGTGGAGTGAAATGGGTGATTGATAGTGTATGTACAAATCATATGACCGGAGATAGCAAATTGCTCTACGATTTCATGGAAGCTATTCAACCATTTATGAGCATTATGTTTGGTGGAGGTTCAAAAGGATAGGTACTCAGGTTGGGCAAGGTGGCTATCACAAATGACATGTCGCTTGGAAATGTCATGCTTGTCCAATCCCTTAAATACCACTTGCTTTCTGTTCGCCAATTGGCTTCTGTTGGTTATGATACACTCTTTGGACTAACGGATGTGAAAGTCTTTAAGAGAGATACTCTCGAAGTGGCCTTTGTTGGAGAGTTGGATGGCAACCTTTACACGGTTGATTTCTCGAAAGAGAGCACATTCCATGCAACTTGTCTAATGGCCAAGGCTGACAAGGGGTGGCTATGGCATCGCCGGCTAGCACATGTCGGCATGAGAAATCTTCAAGATCTCTTAAAGGGGAATCACATCCTTGGACTAACCAATGTCTCTTTTGAGAAAGATCGTGTGTGTAGTGCATGCATTGCTGGGAAGCAACATCAATCAAAGCACCCACCCAAGAACATAGTATCTACTTCAAGGCCCCTGGAGCTCCTTCATGTGGATCTTTTTGGGCCTCCTTCATGGGATAGTCTTGGTGGGAAAAAGTATGGCTTGTCATTGTTGATGATTACTCAAGATATACATGGGTGTTCTTCCTCAAGTCCAAGGATGAAACCAAGATCACCTTCATTGATTTTGCCAAGCAAGCTCAACGCAAGTTTGACAAAGAAATCCTGGCAATAAGAAGTGACAATGGCTCTGAGTTCAAGAACTATACCTTGGAAGAATTCCTTAGTGACGAAGGGATTGAGCATCAATATTCAGCTCCATACACTCCTTAGCAAAATGGTGTAGCCGAAAGGAAGAACCGTACACTTGTAGAGATGGCAAGGTCCATGTTGGATGAATACAAGTCACCACATAGTTTTTGGGCCGAAGCTGTGAACACCGCATGCCATGCATCAAACCGGCTCTTCCTCCGCACTATATTGGAAAAGACTCCATATGAGCTTCTAACTGGGAACAAGCCAAATGTCAAGTACTTTCGTGTATTTGGGTGCAAATGTTTCATCCTCAACAAAAGAGAACGGTTAGGAAAATTTCAATCCAAAACAATTGAGGGTATATTTGTTGGCTATGGATCAAACTCTCACGCCTATAGAGTCTACAACAAATCCAATGGATGTGTTGTAGAAACTTGTGACATGGTGTTTGATGAATTTAATGGCTCCCATGGGGAGCAAGTCGATCTAAGTGATGCAGGTGAAGAAGATTCTTCTCAAGACATTTTGACCATGGGTGTTGGTGCACTTCTTCCTATGGAACAGGAACCTCATGATGATGACGACGAAATTGGAAGTCTCACATATCATCAAACTACTTCAACACCCATACCATGACAAGCTCCTAGTATTCAACAAATGCCCTTAGCCCAAGTAGAAGAAGATCATCAAGTTCCTCTTCATGATAATCTTCAAGAACAAGATCATCATCAAGTGCAAGAACAAGAAAGTCCAATCATTGATGATGAACCTCAACAAATGCAACATGAACAAGAAGATCTTCCTCCACACATTAATGATCCATATGTTGAGGACGCGGATGATGGACATGAAGTTGAACCTCGTGAAACCCTTACCTCTATCATGCCACGAGTGGCCGGTCGTGTTGATGTTGACAAAATTCTCACCAGCATATCGGAAGGTAGAGTCACTCGTAAACATTTGACAAACTTTTGTGCTCACTTCTCGTTTGTGTCTAGTATTGAGCCCATCAAGGTACGAGATGCATTGATGGACAATGATTGGCTTGTTGGTATGCAAGAAGAGTTGAACAGTTTTGAACGCAACCAAGTGTGGTCATTAGTCAAGAGGCCACCTACCGAGCACAACGTCATTGGAACAAAATGGATTTTCAAGAACAAACAAGATGAGAGTGGTGTAATCATCCGCAACAAGGCAAGGTTAGTGGCGCAAGGGTACTCGCAAGTTGAAGGTTTGGACTTTGATGAGACCTTTGCCCCAGTTGCCCGTCTTGAATCCATTCTGTAGGACCTTGAAGTATGTCTAGAGGGGGGTGATTAGACTACTTGACCAATAAAAACTTAACCTTTTCCCAATTTTAGAGTTTGGAAGATTTTAGCTACTTCAGGACAAGTCAAGCAATCATCACACAATTCAAGCAAGCATGCAAAGAGTGTATAGGCAGCAGAAATTAAAGCATGCAACTTGCAAGAAAGTAAAGGGAAGGGTTTGGAGGATTCAAACGCAATTGGAGACACAGATGTTTTTGGCGTGGTTCCGATAGGTGGTGCTATCGTACATCCACGTTGATGGAGACTTCAACCCACGAAGGGTAACGGCTGCGCGAGTCCACGGAGGGCTCCACCCAAGAAGGTCCACGAAGAAGCAACTTGTCTATCCCACCATGGCCGTCGCCCACGAAGGACTTGCCTCACTAGCGGTAGATCTTCACGAAGTAGGCGATCTCCTTGCCCTTACAAACTCCTAGGTTCAACTCCACAATCTTGTCGGAGGCTTCCAAGTGACACCTAGCCAATCTAGGAGACACCACTCTC
This sequence comes from Triticum aestivum, assembly GCF_018294505.1. Taxonomy (NCBI): domain Eukaryota; kingdom Viridiplantae; phylum Streptophyta; class Magnoliopsida; order Poales; family Poaceae; genus Triticum; species Triticum aestivum. Next base: position 294,574,150 of record NC_057810.1, on the reverse strand, counting down.
CAAGAAGTAACAAATGGTGCGTTGATGATGAACTCCTTGCTCTTCTGCTTCAAATGATAGTCTCCTCAACACTCAACTCTCTCTCATAGGATTTGGATCTGGTGGAAAGAGGATTTGAGTGGAAAGCAACTTGGGGAAGGCTAGAGATCAAGATCCATATGGTAGGAATGGAATATCTTGGCCTCAACACATGAGTAGGTGGTTCTCTCTTAGAAATGGTAAGTTGGAAGTGTAGGTTCGTTCTAATGGCTCTCTCCACGAATGAAGAGGAGGTGGAGGGGTATATATAGCCTCCACACAAAATCTAACCGTTACACACAATTTACCAAACTCGGTGGGACCGATTCAACAGACTCGGTCGAACCGATTTAGTAAACCTAGTGATCGTTAGGATTTTCGGTGGGACTGACATGCAACTCGGTAAGACCGATTCGGTTAGGGTTAGGGCATAACGTAATCTCGGTAAGACCGATTACACAAACTCGGTGAGACCGATTTTGGTAATAAGCTTTCTAGAGAGTTGGTCAAGTAAACTCGGTGGGACCGATTTTCTCTTTTCGGTGAGACCGAAATGTTACAAAAGGGAAACAGAGAGTTTACATTGCAATCTCGGTGGGACCGATCGCTCACTTCGATTAGACCGAAACGTTACGAAGGGAAACAGAGAGATTACAATCCCATCTCGGTGAGACCGAGATCCCTATCGGTAGGACCGATTTGCCTAGGGTTTGTGGCAATGGCTACGACATTAGAACTCGGTGGCGCCGGATAGAAAGAATCGGTGTGACCGATTTTGGCTTTAGGTTTAGGTCATTTGTGGATGTGAGAAAGTAGCTGAGGGTTTTTGGAGCATATCACTAAGCACACGAAGCAAGAGGCTCATTAAGCAACACCTCATCCCTCCTTGATAGTATGGGCTTTTCCTATAGACTCAATGTGATCTTGGATCACTAAAATATAAAATGAAGAGTCTTGAGCTTTTGAGCTTGAGCCAATCCTTTGTCATTAGTACTTTGAGGGATCCACTTTCATCATCCATGCCATGCCATTCATTGAGCTTTCCTGAAATAATAGTCTTGGAATAGTATTAGCTCAATGAGCTATATGTTGTTATGAATTACCAAAACCACCTAGGGATAGTTGCACTTTCACATTTGCATCTTACTTGCTTATGTTGCTTTCAATGGTTTTACATTATATCAAATGGATGTGAAGAGTGCTTTCCTTAACGGTCCTCTACAAGAAGAAGTATATGTGTCACAACCACCTGGGTTCGTTGATCCCGATCACAAAGACTATGTGTACAAACTTCATAAGGCTTTGTATGGCCTCAAACAAGCACCTCGTTCTTGGTATGATCATTTAAAGAAGTTTCTACTCTATGATGGTTTTGTGAGAGGGGTGATCGATCCCACTCTTTTTACTAAGAGGGATAAGGGTGATTTGATCTTATGCCAAATCTATGTAGATGATATCATTTTTGGTTCTCCTAACATTCATTTGTGCAAGAAGTTTGCGGCTTCAATGACCAAGAATTTTGAAATGTCACTCAATACGGATTTGAAGTTCTTCCTCGGATTTCAAATTCAACAATTTCAAGAAGGAATTTTCTTGTCTCAAGCAAAATACCTCAAGGATATCCTAGAGAAGTTTGGTATGTCTGATGCTAGTCCATGTAAGACACCAATGCCAACCAAAATAACACTCACTGAAGACACAAACGGTATCCCCTTCGACCCATCTAAATACCGCTCTATGATTGGTTCATTGCTTTATCTTTGTGCATCTAGACCAGACATCATGTTTAGTGTATGCATGTGTGCTAGATTTCAAGCTTCCCCTAGGGAAAGTCATCATAAGGCGGTTAAGCATATTCTTAGATACCTTGTTCACACACCAAAGTTGGGTCTATGGTATCCCAAGGATGCTAAGTTTGATCTCATTGGGTACACGGATGCGGATTGGGCCGGAGACAAAGTGGATCGTAAGTCCACTTCCGATGCATGTCAGTTTCTTGGACGCTCCTTGGTAAGTTGGTCTTCAAAGAAACAAAATTGTATTGCCCTCTCTACCGCAGAAGCTGAATACATTGCTGCCGCCAGTTGTGCAACTCAGTTATTATGGATGAGGCAAACTTTGAAGGATTACGACATCACCTATAGACATGTGCCTCTTCTATTTGATAATGAAAGTGCCATCAACATTGCTGAGAACCCCAAGGATCATCTCCGCACCAAGCACATTGATATTAGGTATCACTTCTTGAGAGATCATGTTGAGAAGGGTGATATTCACATTGATCACATTGGTACAGATTTGCAACTGGCAGATATTTTCACCAAACCATTGGATGAAGCAAGGTTTTGTCGACTTAGGCGTGAACTTGGTATCTTGGAGCTTGACAACATTATGTGAAATCTAGTACTCATCCATGCATAAACTTAATGTCTTGTCTTGATGTAGGCATATATTTAGGGGGAGACACTCAATCCATGAGTTCTCTCACCTTACATAATGCATAAATGGAACAAACACTCTCAAAGTTATCATAGTTTTCAAACTAGGGTACTTTAACATGATGGAGTCGTGACCATGTGCTCAAAGTTTATATCTTTGTGGTACTATGTTCCATATGCTCAAACATGGTGACCTCGGTCACCGCTTGTACAATGCTTATATGGACCTTTCTTTCTTAATAATGTTTGGATTATTAATGCATCTTAGCATGGCCTTAGATGTCTCAGGTTGTCTCCCTTATTAATCTCACGTAAACTCCTTGGCGGTGTCTATATCAAATTACTCTTGTTGGCCCCCTCCTTCACATCTTTCCCTCACCCTTGTCTTCTGTCCAGTGGCCGGACATCCGGCTCTCTCGCCGGACATCCGGGCCCTGGGAAAAATTCCTTGCCCCTCAAAACGATCATCAACCACCTACAGTGGCCGGACATCCGGGCCTCAGCCGGACATCCGGGCGCTGCTTCTTTTGTTCTCTGTTTTCCACTCACCGGATATCCAGGCCTTGCCCCGGATGTCCAGCCCGTCGCCCGCAGTCGCGTATATCTGGGGAGGGGTGTGGGATTTGGGGGCAGTTCCTCACTTCTTTCATTCCTCTCCTCATCTCCCCTCACAGCCGCCGCCGCCGGGCCATCACTTCGGTGCTGCCCCGGCCATCTCCACCGACCTCCGGCCCCGATCTCCTGCTCACTGACACTTCTCCTCCCGATCTACGATTCTATCCAATCCATTTCTTGGGTTGTTGTGTGAATCCCTCGGGAGGGACCGGTGTTTCGTGGGATTCACAGCCGAAGTTTCTCATGGCACGAACCAAGAACTGCGGCCCCAATCGCCCCGAACCTTCTTCCAGGGGTATGGATGCTATCTCTACTCCATTCTACTCCTATGGTGACCGAAAAAAACTTAGATTTTCACCCTCTCATGGATATATTGGCGTCTATGTGTCTCTTGAGTGTTGGTGTCTCTTGCTTAGGCCTACAAATCTATCAATGAGCTTGTCTAATCAATTTAAATCATGGTCATGTCTCATTTTCTTTGCTCTAACACTGGACTTTGTCTATGGTTATGCTCAAAAATGGTCATCCCATTGTTTAAATTGTCTTATCCTTGTTCATACTTGTTGCCTCAATCTCATCGGGATCTCTCATTATCCATTCCAGTTGTTCGCCAGCAAGGCTCAACCGACTCCGATGAGCATGCACGGCCTAAGAAGAAGAAGGCCAACACCACCAAGAAGAAGAAGCGGGCACCATCCACTAGTTCGTCGGACTCGGATCTTGATGATGCGGACTATGTTTGGGAGGAAGAGGAGGTCTGTGCACCCAAACACTCCGTTGGTCAGTCCAAGCCTGGCACTAGGAGGGCGCCGGTGCCTCAAGTTCGTGGTTCTGCAATGCCCGCTGTCCGTGGTCGTCGCATCTCTATGGAGCTTTCGGACAGTGGAGATCGCTGTTCTCACGACTTCAAAACTATGGGGGCATCTCAATATCTTACTTTTCTACGGGATGTCAATCAATATGAGATGGTGGCTGATGCAGAGGATCCTCGATTTCGGACTCGAATGCAGCAGGATCTCTATTCCAGTTTTGTCCGTGGGCGTGGACTTGCTCCTCACTCATACTTAGATCTCAACTTCCTGCGTGAGAATCCTGACATGTTCCCTAACAATCCGGTCAAGATCATTGATGATATGACCCTTGGTCCCGCAATGACCTTTAGGTGTGATTGGAATGAAGCTGCCATTCTACAGTTCTATGCCACCTGTTTCTTTGGTCCGGACAACACTCTCACCTGGATGACTGATAACACTACTATGAGCATCACCTATGACAGGTTTGTTCAAATTCTGGGTCTATCTGGTGTTGGCCATCGCAGCCACAACATGGATCCTGAGCACAAGCCCAAAGCGATTGAATCTTGCTTGCCACTTGTCAAACCTACCTCTCAGCTCTCTAAAGCAGAACTTGAATGCCCACTCAATGAGGTATCTATCTTCCGTGCTCCTTACTACATCCTCTATCAGTGTGTGCTCCGCACTCTCTATCCTAAGAAGGGAGATCGCTCAAGGGCTTATAACTATTGCATTGACTTGATGGTTCTTATGCATGACAAACCCACTCAGCCTCTGGACACAGCCCATTTCATTTGGCATGAGATCCGTCTTTGCAGTTTCATTCAGACGCGCCAGTTTCCTCATACTCCTTTCATTTAGGCTCTAATTGATCACATTGCTCCATTTGAGGTGGTTAAGACTACTGTTCATTCTTGTTGGAAGCCTGCTTCTCACATGCGAGTGATGCCTGCTGCTCAGACTGCTGCTCGGTCTCAGTCTAAGAGGCCTGCTGGTGGGACTCATCCCACTGATTCCTCTGCTCCATCTTCGTCGTCAGCTCCTCATGGACGCCTTGCCTTGTTCCTCATCAAGGCTCAATCTGCTATCATGAAGTCAATCACTTTCAGCTGTCAGCAAAATCATGATGTTCAGAAGCGCCTCATCATCTCCAAGAATCAGCTCAAGCAGCGCCTCCATGTCCGCGGGATCCCAGTGAGTGATGATGATCCTATTCCCGTGGCTCCGTCCACCTCTACCTTCGGTTTTCCATCTCGTGACGAGTTTCCTAAGTTCTTTGATGATCATTATGACATTCGCCAGGAGTGATGGAGTGGATTTAGTTCTTCGCCCCTTTTTTACTTGTTGCCGTCAAAGGGGGAGAAGTAGTATCCTAGTAGTAATCTTAGGTCATGCTATGGCTATGATATGATTCACTATTTGTGTTCACTATATGTCCACTATTATTCGACCTTGCTATGTTTGCTACCTATGGTGCTTAATCGTGTGAGTAACTGTGATATTATCTTGGATTATTATGTGGTTATGAAATGTTGTTATGTCTGAGTTATTGTGGTTTCGTATATGCATTCCATGCACACATGCAGGGGGAGCAAGCAAATAGAAAGAGAGACTTATTCTTGTACTTTTCCTCTCATGTTTGTCAATTCTAAGATTATTTATTGCACCTATGATACTACATGTATGGTTGTCATCAACAAACAAAAAGGGGGAGATTGAAAGAGCAATCATGCCCTTACATCATGTTTTGATGTTGCTGACAATCATACATGCTGGGGACTAACAATGGCTGTCAAGTAAATCTCAGGTATTAGTCCCCGGTTCATCGATGTGTGTGGATCAAGAGCTTACAAGTGGTTTTACTCAAGGATGAAGCATAAAAGTTGATTACATAGTTTGTTTTCTTGAGTATAGGATCCCGCACTATTAAGAGGGGATCGATAGGGTTAGTTAAAGGCTTGCTCTTGCCATGAACTTCCTAACCATACATGCACATGCCAAAAACCTTCATTTTCTGTCTCTTGACCGCCGGATGTCCGACCTCCTTGCCGGATATCCGGGCCTAGCCATCCAGAATACAGTAGTATACTGGGCTGCACGCCGGATGTCCGGACTTTCCCCAGATGTCCGGGCCTTCCTGTTATGCCGGATGTCCGGGCCCATTCCGGATATCCTAGCATAGCTATCCAAAGAACGTTTTTATGCTGGGTTGCGCACGGATGTCCGCCCACCTGCCGGATGTCCGAGTCTTCCTGATATGCCGGATGTCCAGGCTTGGGCCCCGAACCGGCCCCTCTGTTCTTTTGTTCTGCCTTTGTTCTATTCCTCGCAGCTTACCATGCCGGATGTCCGGCCCCTAGCCCGAATGTCCGGCCTGCTCACTCACTTACACTGCAACGGCCATATTCTAGCTCACACTATATATAGCCCTTCTTCCCCACGGGAGAGGGTCGACCATTCACTTTGAACAAACCCTAGAACACTTCTCACTCTCTCTCTCTCTCATTCCTACACACCAAATCTTAGATCCCCAAGGGATTTGAGAGCTTTGGAGAGAAGTTGTTCGATCAAGTGATAGATCCACTTCTCCCCCTTCTTTGCACCCAAGGAATTCGTGATTTGAGCAAGCCTTGAGCTTTTCCCCATCGATCTTGTTACTCGTGGAGGTTGGAGACTCCTAGGCGGTAGGAGTCTTTCGGAGAGGAATCGACCTTTGTGATTACCCCCGGAAAAGTTTGTGAGGGTTTGGAGACCACCCCAAGGTCTACCACTAGTGGTTGAGAAACGCCTTCGTGGTGTTGTCTCAAAGGGAGAATAGGGTGAGCCTTCGTGGCGTTGGTGTGCCTTCGTGGTAACATCCACCTCTCTAACAGTGACGTAGCTTCCCTCCAAGGAAGTGAACATCAACATACATCCTCGTCTCCCAGAGTTGCGGTTATTCCTAACTCTAACTATCTACTTGTGGTTACTTGTCTCTTAGAACTTACTTATATTACATTGTGCTTGTTTACTTACATACTTGTGTTTCTTGTTTATCTTGCTTAAGACTTAATACTACACTTACAATTGTTAGGCTCACTTTCATATTCCGCATTAGTGCCTAAAATTGCTAAGTAACAATTAAAATATGTATTTGTACCTATTCACCCCCCCCTCTAGGTCCATCTCGATCCTTTCAGACGTGACATGCATGCAAGAATGTTGCTCCACTTGATCTGAATGCACACTGTCTTCATCTTTTATCTCTCCTTAATTTCGAAGTAAAAGTAAATCCGGATATGAGTGTAATATTATTCCTCATTAGCCAGATCATATTTATAAAGGAGCGATAGTACCTGGCCATTTATTTGTCTTGCTCGTGCTCTAGTTATAGGTCTGGATGGTATAACTAATGTAGGAGTGGCGGAAAGTGTAACTGTGGCAGAGATGTCCTCATCAGGAGAGAAGAGCCAAGGCCGTGGAGGACAAAGCCATGGCCAAACTCCTTCAAGAGGAAAACAAGATCATGATGATGAATCGAAATGAGATGGACGATGTCACCAAAGAATGGCATGACATGGCAAGGTCGGAGATCTTGGAAAGGAGGAGGCTAGCTGGAAGAGGTAGACTGTATATATGTAGTCTTGTATAGGCCTTGTATTGTACCTCTTGGTACGTCTATATAATGAGATAGCCACACCCCGTTTTAGGGTGTTGAGCCAGTTTCCCAAACCCTATGTTTTACATGGTATCAGTTTAGGTTACGATGTCTTCTGCTGCACCACCTCCCACCGCCGCCGCACCGATCTCAACCGCCGCTGCCGCACCGGCCCTCACCCCGATGTCGCCCTTCCTGGCCTCCCGGCCCCTCGCGGCAACATATGGGGCCATGCCGCCGCCGCCTGCTTCCCTGCGGGCCTCGGGGGCTCCGGATGACCTGATCGCCCCGCCCGAGACCGCGGCACCGCCGGCCCATGGCGACCCTCCTCCGCTGATGTCGCACCCGTGGTACGGCGCTCCCGCGCCATCCTATGGGGCGCCCCCGCCGCCGTCGTCCCTATGGCCGGGGTCGGCCTATGCTGCACCGCCGCCGCAACCCTACACGGCGGCTCCGCCTCCGCCGCCGTCGCACCACTACTACCCGGCGCCGCTGTAGCCGTCCTACGGGGGCGTGGCCACCTCGTCGTATGGCGCCCCTGCAGTGCCCGGCCAAGGTGCTTTGGCTGCTGCGGCTGCTAGCCCCTACGTCGCGCCTGGCACCTACGGTCCTCCTGCAGCGCCCGGCCACGATGCTTTGGCTGCCGCCTCTGCCGGATCCTACTCCTCGCCTGGCGCCTACGCGATGGTCCCTCATCCAGAGATGGCCCTGTCCATGGATCCCTATGCACCACTGGCGCAGGCGTACACTGCTCAGACCGCTGCGCCGCCGCTGTTTTATTTCTCGCACCTGCTGCCGGTGAAGCTCGCGCCGGACAACTACCTGTCATGGCATGCTCAGGTCTTGCCTCTACTCCGCAGTCATAGGTTCTATAAAGTATGCTATGCTGTGTACTAGACCTATTGTATACCATGCTCTGAGTTTGGCAAAGGAATACAATTTTGATCTAAGAGTAGATCACTAGACAGTGGTCAAGAATATCCTTAGTGAGGACTAAGGAAATATTTCTCGATTATGGAGGTGATAAAAGAGCCCGTCGTAAAGAGTTACATCGGTGCAAGCTTTTACACCAATCCAGATGACTCTAAGTCTCAATCTGGATACATATTGAAAGTGGGAGCAATTAGCTAGAATAGCTCCATGCAGAGTATTGTGGACATAGAATATTTTGCAAAATACATACGGCTCTGAATATGACAGATCCGTTGACTAAACTTCTCTCACAAGCAAAACATGATCATACCTTAGTACTCTTTGGGTGTTAATCACATCATGATGTGAACTAGATTATTGACTCTAGTAAACCCTTTGGGTGTTGATCACATGATGATGTGAACTATGGGTATTAATCACATGCAGATGTGAATATTGGTGTTAAATCACATGGCGATGTGAACTAGATTATTGACTCTAGTGCAAGTGGGAGACTGAAGGAAATATGCCCTAGAGGCAATAATAAAGTTATTATTTATTTCCTTATTTCATGGTAAATGTTTATTATTCATGCTAGAATTATATTAACCGGAAACATGATACATGTGTGAATACATAGACAAACATATAGTCACTAGTATGCCTCTACTTGACCAGCTCATTAACCAAAGATGGTTATGTTTCCTAACCATAGGCATGTGTTGTCATTTGATTAATGGGATCACATCATTAGGAGAATGATGTGATTAACATGACCCATTCCGTTAGCCTAGCACTTGATCGTTTAGTATGTTGCTATTGCTTTCTTCATGACTTATACATGTTCCTGTAACTATGAGATTATGCAACTCCCGTTTACCGAAGGAACACTTTGGGTGCTACCAAACGTCACAACGTAACTGGGTGATTATAAAGGTGCTCTACAGGTGTCTCCAAAGGTACATGTTGAGTTGGCATAATTCGAGATTAGGTTTTGTCACTCCGATTGTCGGAAAGGTATCTCTGGGCCCTCTCGGTAATACACATCACTTAAGCCTTGCAAGCATTGTAACTAATGAGTTAGTTACGGAATGATGTATTATGGAACGAGTAAAGAGACTTGCCGGTAACGAGATTGAACTAGGTATTGGATATCGACGATCGAATCTCGGGCAAGTAACATACCGATGACAAAGGGAACAATGTATGTTGTTATGCGGTTTGACCGATAAAGATCTTCGTAGAATATGTAGGAGCCAATATGAACATCCAGGTTCCACTATTGGTTATTGATCGGAAACAGTTCTAGGTCATGTTTACATAGTTCTCGAACCCATAGGGTCCACACGCTTAACGTTACAATGACAGTTTTATTATGAGTTTATAAGTTTTGATGTACCGAAGTCTGTTCGGAGTCCCGGATGTGATCACGGACATGACAAGGAGTCTCGAAATGGTCGAGACATAAAGATTGATATATTGGAAGCCTATGTTTGGACATCGGAATAGTTCCGGGTGAAATCGGGATTTTACCGGAACACCGGGGGGGGGGGGGGGGGGGGTTACCGGAACCCTCCCAGGGGTTAATGGGCCTTAATGGGCCATGAGGGAGAAGAGGAGGGCCGGCCAGGGCAGGCCGCGCGCCCCCTCCCCCCTAGTCCGAATAGGACAAGGAAGGGGGGGGGCGCCCCCCTTTCCTCTTTCCCTCCCCCCAAGTCCTAATCCAACTAGGAAAAGGGGGGGAGTCCTACTCCCGGTGGGAGTAGGACTCCTCCGGCACGCCTCCTCCTAGGGCCGGCCGCACCCCCCTTGCTCCTTTATATACGGGGGCAGGGGGCACCCTAGGACACACAAGTTGATCTACGGATCGTTCCTTAGCCGTGTGCGGTGCCCCCCTCCACCATATTCCACCTCGGTCATATCGTCGCGGAGTTTAGGCGAAGCCCTGCGCCAGTAAAGCATCATGATCGTCACCACGCCGTCGTGCTGACGGAACTCATCCCCGACACTTTGCTGGATCGGAGTCTGGGGATCGTCATCGAGCTGAACGTGTGCTGAACTCGGAGGTGCCGTCCGTTCGGTACTTGGATCGGTCGGATCGTGAAGACGTACGACTACATCAACCGCGTTGTCATAACGCTTCCGCTTACGGTCTACAAGGGTATGTGGACAACACTCTCCCCTCTCGTTGCTATGCCATCACCATGATCTTGCGTGTGCGTAGGATTTTTTTTGAAATTACTACGTTTCCCAATAGTGGCATCCGAGCCAGGTTTTAAGCGTAGATGTCATATGCACGAGTAGAACACAAGTGAGTTGTGGGCGATATAAGTCATACTGCTTACCAGCATGTCATACTTTGGTTCAGCGGTATTGTGAGATGAAGCGGCCCGGACCGACATTACGCATACGCTTACGCGAGACTAGTTTCACCGTTACGAGCACTCGTGCTTAAAGGTGACTGGCGGGTGTCTGTCTCTCTCACTTTAGTTGAACCGAGTGTGGCTACGCCCGGTCCTTGCGAAGGTTAAAACAGCACCAACTTGACAAACTATTGTTGTGGTTTTGATGCGTAGGTAAGAACGGTTCTTGCTAAGCCCGTAGCAGCCACGTAAAATTTGCAACAACAAAGTAGAGGACGTCAATTTTTTGCAGGGCATGTTGTGATGTGATATGGTCAAGACGTGATGCTATATTTTATTGTATGAGATGATCATGTTTTGTAACCGAAGTTATCGGCAACTGGCAGGAGCCATATGGTTGTCACTTTATTGTATGAAATGCAAACGCCCTGTAATTGCTTTACTTTATCACTAAGCGGTAGCGATAGTCATAGAAGCAATAGATGGCGTAACGACAACGATGCTACGATGGAGATCAAGGTGTCGCGCCGGTGACGATGGTGATCATGACGGTGCTTTGGAGATGGAGATCACAAGCACAAGATGATGATGGCCATATCATATCACTTATATTGATTGCATGTGATGTTTATCCTTTATGCATCTTGTCTTGCTTTGATTGACGGTAGCATTTTAATATGATCTCTCACTAATTATCAAGAAGTGTTCTCCCTGAGTATGCATCGTTGCCAAAGTTCGTCGTGCCCAGACACCACGTGATGATCGGGTGTGATAAGCTCTACGTCCATCTACAACGGGTGCAAGCCAGTTTTGCACACGCAGAATACTCAGGTTAAACTTGATGACGAGCCTAGCATATGCAGATATGGCCTCGGAACACGGAGACCGAAAGGTCGGGCATGAATCATATAGTAGATATGATCAACATAGTGATGTTCACCATTGAAAACTACTCCATCTCACGTGATGATCAGTTATGGTTTAGTTGATTTGGATCACGTGATCACTTAGATGACTAGAGAGATGTCTGTCTAAGTGGGAGTTCTTAAGTAATATGATTAATTGAACTTAAATTTATCATGAACTTAGTCCTGGTAGTATTTTGCAAATTATGTGTAGATCAATAGCTTGCGTTGTTGCTTTCATATGTTTATTTTGATATGTTCCTAGAGAAAATTGTGTTGAAAGATGTTAGTAGCAATGATGCGGATTGGATCCGTGATCTGAGGTTTATCCTCATTGCTGCACAGAAGAATTATGTCCTTAATGCACCGCTAGGTGACAGACCTATTGCAGGAGCAGATGCAGACATTATGAACGTTTGGCTAGCTCAATATGATGACTACTTGATAGCTTAGTGCACCATGCTTAACGGCTTAGAATCGGGACTTCAAAGACGTTTTGAACGTCATGGACCATATAAGATGATCCAGGTATTGAAGTTAATATTTCAAGCAAATACCCGAGTTGAGAGATATGAAGTCTCCAACAAGTTCTATAGCTAAAAGATGGAGGAGAATCGCTCAACTAGTGAGCATGTGCTCAGATTGTCTGGGTACTTCAATCGCTTGAATCAAGTGGGAGTTAATCTTCTAGATAAGATAGTGATTGACAGAATTCTCTAGTCACCATCACTAAGTTACTAGAACTTCGTGATGAACTATAGTATGCAAGGGATGGCAAAAATGATTCCCGAGCTCTTCGTGATGTTGAAATCGACGAAGGTAGAAATCAAGAAAGAGCATCAAGTGTTGATGATTGACAAGACCACTAGTTTCAAGAAAAGGGCAAAGGGATAGAAAGGGAACTTCAAGTAGAATGACAAAGCAAGTTTTCACTCCCGGGAAGAAGCCCACAGCTGGACCAAAGCCTGAAACTGAGTGCTTACACTGCAAAGGAAATGGTCACTGGAAGCGGAAATGCCCTGAATATTTGGTGGATAAGAAGGATGGCGAAGTGAACAAGGGTATATTTGATATACAAGTTATTGATGTGTGCCTTACTAGTGTTTATAGTAGCCCCTGAGTATTTGATACTTGTTCAGTTGCTAAGATTAGTAACTCGAAACAGGAGTTATATAAACAGAGACTAGTTGAAGGGGAAGTGACGATGAGTGTTGGAAGTGGTTACAAGATTGATATGATCATCTTTGCACACTCCCTATACTTTCAGGATTAGTGTTAAACCTAAATAAATGTTATTTGGCGTTTGCGTTGAGCATGAATATGATTTGATCATGTTTATTGCGATACGATTATTCATTTGAAGTTAAAGAATAATTGTTATTCTGTTTACATGAATAAGACCTTCGATGGTTATACACCCAATGGAAATAGTTTGTTGGATCTCGATCGTAGTGATACACATATTCATAATATTGATGCCAAAAGATGCAAAGTTAATAATGATAGTGCAACGTATTTGTGGCACTACCGTTTGGGTCATATCGGTGTAAAGCGCATGAAGAAACTCCATAAAGATGGATTTTTGGAATCACTTGGTTATGAATCATTTGATGCTTGCGGACCGTGCCTTTTGGGCAAGATGACTAAAACTCTGTTCTCCGGAACAATGGAACAAGCTATTGACTTATTGGAAATAATACATACCGATGTATGCGATCCAATGAGTGTTGATGCTCGTGGCAAGTATCGTTATTTTCTGGCCTTCACAAGATGATTTGAGCAGATATGGGTATATCTACTTGATGAAACATAAGTCTGAAATAGTTGAAAGGTTCAAAGAATTTCAGAGTGAAGTGCAAAAATCATCATAACAAGAAAATAAAGTTTCTGCGATCTGATCGCGGAGACGAATATTTGAGTTACGAGTTTGGTCTTCAATTAAAACAATGTGGAATAGTTTCACAGCTCACGCCACCTGGAACACCACAACGTTATGGTGTGTCCGAACGTCGCAACCGCACTTTATTGGATATGGTGTGATCTATGATGTCTCTTACTGATTTACCATTATTGTTTTGGGGTTATGCATTAGAGACAGTTGCATTCACGATAAAAGGGCACCATCTAAATCCGTTGAGATGACACCATATGAACTGTGGTTTAGCAAGAAACCCAAGTTGTCGTTTCTTAAAGTTTGGGGCTATGATGCTTATGTGAAAAGGTTTCATCCTGATAAGCCCAAACCCAAATCGTAGAAGTGTGTCTTCATAGAATACCCAAAGGAAACTGTTGGGTACACCTTCTATCACAGATCCGAAGGCAAGATATTCGTTGCTAAATATGGATCCTTTCTAGATAAGGAGTTTCTCTCGAAAGAAGTGAGTGGGAGGAAAGTAGAACTTGATGAGGTAACTATACCTGCTCCCTTATTTGAAAGTAGTTCATCACAGAAATCTGTTCCTTTGACTACTACACCAATTAGTGAGGAAGTTAATGATGATGATCATGAAACTTCAGATTAAGTTACTACAGAACCTCGTAGGTCTTCCAGAGTAAGATTCGCACCAGAGTGGTAAGGTAATCCTGTTCTGGAAGTTATGTTACTAGACCATGATGAACCTACGAACTATGAAGAAGCGATGGTGAGCCCAGATTCCGCAAAATGGCTTGAGGCCATGAGATCTGAGATAAGGTCCATGTATGAAAACAAGAGTATGGACTTTGATTGACTTGCCCAATGATCGGCGAGACATTGAGATTAAATGGATCTTCAAGAGGAAGACGGACGCTGATAGTGTTACTATCTACAAAGCTAGAATTGTCGCAAAAGGTTTTCAACAAGTTCAAGGTGTTGACTACGATGAGAGTTTTTCACTCGTATCTATGCTTAAGTATGTCTGAATCATGTTAGCAATTGCCGTATTTTATGAAATCTGGCAAATGGATAAACAAAACTGCATTCCTTAATTGTTTTCTTAAAGAAGAGTTGTATATGATGCAACCAGAAGGTTTTGTCAATCCTAAAGGTGCTTACAAATTGTGCAAGCTCCAGCGATCCATCTATGGACTGGTGCAAGCATCTCGGAGTTGGAATATACGCTTTGATGAGTTGATCAAAGCATATGGTTTTATACAGACTTTTGAAGAAGCATGTATTTACAAGAAAGTGAGTGGGAGCTCTGTAGCATTTCTAATATTATATCTGGATGACATATTGTTAATTGGAAATGATATGGAAATTCTGGATAGCATGAAAGGATACTTGAATAAGAGTTTTTCAAAGCAAGACCTCGGTGAAGCTGCTTACACATTGAGCATCAAGATCTATATAGATAGATCAAGACGCTTGATAAGATTTTTCAATGAGTACATACCTTGATAAATTTTTGAAATAGTTCAAAATGGAACAGTCAAAGAAGGAGTTCTTGCCTGTGATGCAAAGGTATGAAGTTGAGTAAGACTAAAAAATGACCATGGCAGAAAATAGAAAAGAATGAACAAGTCATTCCCTATGCCTCAGTCATAGGTTCTATAAGTATGCTATGCTGTGTACTAGACCTATTGTATACCATGCTCTGAGTTTGGCAAAGGAATACAATTTTGATCTAAGAGTAGATCACTAGACAGCGGTCAAGAATATCCTTAGTGAGGACTAAGGAAATATTTCTCGATTATGGAGGTGATAAAAGAGCCCGTCGTAAAGAGTTACATCGGTGCAAGCTTTTACACCAATCCAGATGACTCTAAGTCTCAATCTGGATACATATTGAAAGTGGGAGCAATTAGCTAGAGTAGCTCCATGCAGAGTATTGTGGACATAGAATATTTTGCAAAATACACACGGCTCTGAATATGACAGATCCGTTGACTAAACTTCTCTCACAAGCAAAACATGATCATACCTTAGTACTCTTTGGGTGTTAATCACATAACGATGTGAACTAGATTATTGACTCTAGTAAACCCTTTGGGTGTTGATCACATGACGATGTGAACTATGGGTATTAATCACATGCAAATGTGAATATTGGTGTTAAATCACATGGCGATGTGAACTAGATTATTGACTCTAGTGCAAGTGGGATGCTGAAGGAAATATGCCCTAGAGGCAATAATAAAGTTATTATTTATTTCCTTATTTCATGATAAATGTTTATTATTCATGCTAGAATTGTATTAACCGGAAACATGATACATGTGTGAATACATAGACAAACATATAGTCACTAGTATGCCTCTACTTGACCAGCTCATTAATCAAAGATGGTTATGTTTCCTAACCATAGACATGTGTTGTCATTTGATTAATGGGATCACATCATTAGGAGAATGATGTGATTGACATGACCCATTCCGTTAGCCTAGCACTTGATCGTTTAGTATGTTGCTATTGCTTTTTTCATGACTTATACATGTTCCTATAACTATGAGATTATGCAACTCCCATTTACCGGAGGAACACTTTGGGTGCTACCAAATGTCACAACGTAACTGGGTGATTATAAAGGTGCTCTACAGGTGTCTCCAAAGGTACATGTTGAGTTGGCATAATTCGAGATTAGGTTTTGTCACTCCGATTGTCGGAGAGGTATCTCTGGGCCCTCTCGGTAATACACATCACTTAAGCCTTGCAAGCATTGTAACTAATGAGTTAGTTACGGAATGATGTATTACGGAACGAGTAAAGAGACTTGCCGGTAACGAGATTGAACTAGGTATTGGATACCGACGATCGAATCTCGTGCAAGTAACATACCAATGACAAAGGGAACAATGTATGTTGTTATGCGGTTTGACCGATAAAGATCTTCGTAGAATATGTAGGAGCCAATATGAACATCCAGGTTCCACTATTGGTTATTGATCGGAAACAGTTCTAGGTCATGTCCACATAGTTCTCGAACCCGTAGGGTCCGCATGCTTAACGTTACGATGACAGTTTTATTATGAGTTTATAAGTTTTGATGTAACGAAGTTTGTTCGGAGTCCCGGATGTGATCACGGACATGACGAGGAGTCTCGAAATGGTCGAGACATAAATATTGATATATTGGAAGCCTATGTTTGGACATCAAAATAGTTCCGGGTGAAATCGGGATTTTACCGGAACACCGGGGGGTTACCGGAACCCTCCCGGGGGTTAATGGGCCTTAATGGGCCATGAGGGAGAAGAGGAGGGCCGGCCAGGGCAGGCCGCACGCCCCCTCCCTCCCTAGTCTGAATAGGACAAGGAAGGGGGGTGGCGCCCCCCTTTCCTCTTTCCCTCCCCCCAAGTCCTAATGCGACTAGGAAAAGGGGGGAGTCCTACTCCCGGTGGGAGTAGGACTCCTCCGGCACGCCTCCTCCTAGGGCCGGCCGCACCCCCACTTGCTCCTTTATATACGGGGGCAGGGGGCACCCTAGGACACACAAGTTGATCTACGGATCGTTCCTTAGCCGTGTGCGGTGCCCCCCTCCACCATATTCCACCTCGGTCATATCGTCGCGGAGTTTAGGCGAAGCCCTGCACCGGTAGAGCATCATCATCGTCACCATGCCGTCGTGCTGACAGAACTCATCCCCGACACTTTGCTAGATCGGAGTCCGGGGATCGTCATGGAGCTGAACGTGTGCTGAACTCGGAGGTGCCATCCATTCGGTACTTGGATCGGTCGGATCGTGAAGACGTACGACTACATCAACCGCGTTGTCATAACGCTTCCGCTTACGGTCTACGAGGGTACGTGGACAACACTCTCCCCTCTCGTTGCTATGCCATCACCATGATCTTGCGTGTGCGTAGGATTTTTTTTTGAAATTACTATGTTTCCCAACAGTTTCGCCTCTCAGTCTCAGGCGCGTGCGCACTCTATACGCACCGAGCTGGGTGAGACCAAGCTTGGCGATCTCAGCATCATGGAGTATTTCAACAAGATGACGAGCCTCGCCGACACCTTGGCCTTTGTTGATCAGCCGCTTCAGGACGAGGACTTCACCACCTTTCTGCTTAACGGGCTCGATGATGATTATGACAATCTCATTGAGAACGTCCACGGTCGAGAGGATACGCTCCCGCGTCGTGAGCTCTATGCGCGCCTCCTTGGGCGTGAGCAGCGCATCAAGGCGCGCCATGTTTCCCCCAGCTTCGTCTCCGCCAACGCTGCCACACGCGGCAAACCTCAGAAGTTGGCCCCATCAGGTGGCAAACCACCGGCTTCCTCGTCGCAGGCCTCGCGGGGTAACTGATACGTCTCCAACGTATCTATAATTTATGAAGTATTCATGCTATTATATTATCCATCTAGGATGTTTTATATGCATTTATATGTCATTTTATATGATTTTTGGGACTAACTTATTAACCTAGAGCCCAGTGCCAGTTTCTGTTTTCTCCTTGTTTTAGTGTTTTACAGAAAAGGGATACCAAACGGAGTCCAATTGACGTGTCAATTTTTGAGGATTTTTTCTGGACCAAAAGAAGACCAAGGAGCATCGGAGTTGGGCCAGGGGAGTTCCAGGCTACCCACGAGACAGGGGGGCCCCCCTGGGGGCGCCCCCCTATCTCGTGGACAGCCCGGAGGCCCCCTTGACGTGAAACCAATGCCAAAAATTCCTATAAATACTGAAACTTTCGGGAATTAACCTAGATCAGAAGTTCCACCGTTGCAAGCCTCTGTAGCCACGAGAAATCAATCTAGGCCCTCTCCGGCACCCTGCCGGAGGGGGCCATCATCACCGGAGGCCATGGAGGAGGATCTCGGAGGGGCCATCATCTCCATGAAGGCCAAGGACCAGAGGGGGAAAGCCATGGAGGAGGAAGCACAAGGGGGAGAACCTCTCCTCCTCTCTCTTGGTGGCACCGGAGTGCCATCGGGAGGGGAATCATCGCCGCGGTGATCGTCTTCATCAACATCACCATCATCATCACCATCATCATCTCTTTTACGCGGTCCACTCTCCCGCACCCCACTGTAATCCCTACTTGAACATGGTGCTTTATGCTACATATTATGATCCAATGATGTGTTGCCATCTTATGATGTTTTGAGTAGATATCCTTTGTCTTTGAGTTCATTGATGATCTAGATTGGTATGAGTTGTATGTTTTATCTTGGTGCTGTCCTATGGTGCCCTCCGTGTCGCGCAAGCGTGAGGGATTCCGCTGTAGGGTGTTGCAATACATTCATGATTCGCTTATAGTGGGTTGCTAGAGTGACAGAAGCTTAAACCCGAGTAAGGGGGTTGTTGCGTATGGGATAAAAGGGGACTTGATGCTTTAATGCTATGGTTGGGTTTTACCTTAATGAATTTCTAGTATTTGTGGATGCTTGCTAGAGTTCCAATCATAAGAGCATACGATCCATGTAGGAAAAGTATGTTAGTTTATGCCTCTCCCTCATATGAAATTGCAATGACGACTATCGATCTTGTTAACAATTGCTTAGGACAATTCCGCACACCGATCCACCATTATTCCACACTCGATATTTATATTATTTACTAATATATTCTAACTTTATGATAACAGCACCTACTTTCATATTTTAGATCTCCGATATCATACAAGTTATCCTCTTTATACCCACAACACAGTTTTATTTCTAGTTTCTAGTTGGAAGCAAACGTTCGGTGCACGTAGAGTCGTATCAGTGGCAGATAGGGCTTGATAGAATGTTGATCTTACCTTTAGCTCCTTGTGGGTTCGACACTCCATACTTATCACTTCCACCTTTGGGAATTGCTACGATGATTCCTTGCACTTGGGGATTATCAAGCTCTTTCCTGGCGCCGTTGTCGGGGAGCAATAGCGTGGGGTAGATATTCTCGTGTGTGCTTGTTTGATTTCTTCACTTAATAGATTTTGTTTTTCCTTTTTGTTTCTGTTTTTTTGTGGGTGAAACATACAATTTTTTTTAAAAAGAATGAAAATACCAAAAAAATTTACTTGCCTCTCATGCCTAAAAAAAGTTTTTCAAAAAGAGAAGCGATTGGAAAGTTATGCATTGAAGAAGTGAGGGTCGACCTTGAGCACTTGTGTTCATGCTCATGAAAACAATGTATAATTTTTCATGGAAGTTTCTCTGTAAATAATTATCCCCTTGTATATATTCATTGTATTATAAAAATAATGTGCCAAGCTTTGGTTGTAGGATGATAAGATTGCTTGCTTGCTATGTGCAGAACAAAAACAGAAACTTTGGTTGTAGTGCATGAATTTACATTTTTTTACTGGAAAGTCAAATGGGTCTGCAACTTTTTGCACATTACTTATGTACAGATTGTTCAAATTTTCAAATTTATTTCATAATTTTTGGAGTTACAGAAGTTTACTAAACCTCCAGATTACTACAGACTGTCCTGTTCTTAACAGATTCTGTTTTTCGTGTGTTGTTTGCTAATTTTGATGCATCTATGGCTAGTATGTGGAGGTATGAACCATAGAGAAGTTGGAATACAGTAGGTTTAACACCAATATAAACAAAGAATGAGTTAATTACAGTACCTTAAAGTGGTAGTTTGCTTTATTACACTAACGGATCTCACAAAGTTTTTGTTTAAGTTTTTGTGAATGAAGTGTTCGAAGAACGAGGAGTTACCGATGTGAGAAGAATAAATAGAGACAAGAGTTCAAGCTTGGGGATGCCCAAGGCACCCCAAGATAATATTTCAAAGGATACTCAAGCATCTAAGCTTGGGGATGCCCCGGTTGGCATCCCATCTTTCTTCTTCAACAAATATCGATATACCTCGGTTTTTGTTTTGTTCACATTGTTTGTGTCCTTTGTATATTTGTTTTTATTTAAGAGTCATGCTAGTATGAGATAGCTATTCATTGATTTATAGAATACTTCATGTGCTTCACTTATATCTTTTAAGTATGATCTTATAGAATTGCTCTTTGTGCTTCGCTTAAATCGTTTGAGTATAGTTTTATAGAATGCTTCGTGCGCTTCGCTTATATATTTTGAGCTTGGATATTGGCTGGTCTATATTAATTGTAGAATGCTCCATGAACTTCACTTAGATATTTTGGAGTATGAATAATACTATAATTTAAAGTGGGTTTGGAAGAGTGTCAACTTTAGAATTAGTGATCCCACTATCTTGGAGGGTGTTGAATCTTCGTACGATATTTATGAAAGTGGATTTGGAAGAGTGTCAACTTTAGTTAGTATTCCACTATTTAGGAAGAGGTTCCAATTGAATATGAGAACAAAGTTCCTATTCATGACGCTACTGAAAATTATTATGAGGGAGGAATATGTGCTTGTAGGAGTTGCAATAATGTCAAGTTTCCTCTCTGTGCTTAAAGTTTTGAAGTTATACTTGTTTTGCCTTCCTATGCTAGTTGACTTTTGTTCCTATAAATTGTGTGCTCACAAAATCCCTAGGCATAGGAAGTGAGTTAGATTTAAATGTGCTAGTGATATTCTTCATGATACTCTCTTTGTGTTCAAATCTTATCTTTTATGCGAGCATCATTGAAATCATCATGCCTAGCTAAAAGGCATTAAAGAAAAGCGCTTGTTGGGAGATAACCCAATATTTATTCTTACTGTTTTTGTGTGTACACATGATTAAGCTACTGTAGTAATCATGTTTTATAGCTTTTGTTTCAATAAAGTGCCAAGTAAGACCTTTGGGAAGACTTGGGTGAGAGTTAATGTGATCTTGCTGTAAAAAACAGAAACTTTGTGCTCACGAAATTAGCTGTCATTTTTTTACAGAAGAGTGCTTTTGAGTTTATTCTTTCTGAAGAAGATTAATAGACAAATTCCTCACGTCCACCAATTTATTTCATAATTTTTGGAGTATCAGAAGTATGGTTATTGTTCATATCATTACAGACTGTTCTGTTTCTGACAGATTCTGTTTTCATTACATAGTTTGCTTGTTTTCTAGTTTCTATGGCTTATATTTCTCAATATAAATTGTAGAAATGATATGGTACAGTAATAATTATGTGAAAACAATTATGAACCTCGTCTTTTACAGTACCAAAGTGCATGGTTTACTCTTTATCATACTAACCTATCTCACGAAGTTCCATTAAGTTTTGTGTGATTGAAGTTTTCAAGTTTTGGGTGAGATATCGATATGAGGAGAATAAGGAGTGGAAAGACCCTAAGCTTGGGGATGCCCAAGGCACCCCAAGGTAATATTCAAGTAAGACTCAAGCGCCTAAGCTTGGGGATGCCCCGGAAGGCATCCCCCCTTTTCGTCTTCAAAACTATTGGTACATCTTACTCGG
Organism: Triticum aestivum; assembly: GCF_018294505.1. Taxonomy (NCBI): domain Eukaryota; kingdom Viridiplantae; phylum Streptophyta; class Magnoliopsida; order Poales; family Poaceae; genus Triticum; species Triticum aestivum. The sequence continues at coordinate 294,552,237 of NC_057810.1, read as the reverse complement.
AGCTATATTTTTATTCGTCACATGATATGTGTTTTACTTGGAGCGTCATTTTTTTGTTAGTATTAGCTTTCTGTTATTTAGAATAGTGTTTTGCATCTTTAGTTTCAATAAAAATGTCAAGGATAGCCTTTACCATGCTTATTTTGCTAGTATACATGTTGCTGTTTAAAAACAGAAAGTTTACCGCTGTTACAAAAATTCCCTAGAAAAGTCAGAGCATGATATAATGTTGAAACTTTTTGCATGTTGAGCTCTGATAAATATTCTACAGCTTAGTATTTTTCTCATAATTTTTCAAGTTAGGGAAGTATGATGAATCTTGCATTCTTTACAGACTATACTGTTTTGGCAGATTGCTGTTATAGTTGCATTGTTTGCATATGTTTGCTTGTTTGATGATTCTATTTGAGGATAGGAGTATTAAATATGCAGAGACATTTAGTATGCAATGTTGAATAATAATTCTAGTTATTTATTACAGTAGAAGATGATAAGGTTTTGCATTGGTTTATACTAACCTATCTCACGAGTTCTTGTTGAGTTTGGTGTGGATGAAGCTTTTGATAAAAAGAGAAACCATGATATGAGAAGAATTAAGGAGACACAAAAGTTCAAGCTTGGGGATGCCCAAGGCACCCCAAGATAATATTCCAAGAAGTCTCAAGCATCTAAGCTTGGGGATGCCCCGTTAGGCATCCCACCTTTCTTCTTCAACAATTATCGGTTAGTATCGGTTGAGCCTAAGTTTTTGCTTCTTCACATGAGTTGTGCTATCCTTGCAATGTAATTTTATTTTGTTTTACTTGCTGTTCGAATAAAATCATTGGATTTGAAATTTTGAATAAAAAAGGGGGAACCCTCTCGTGGCTAGTTAATTATTTGACTACTCAGTGTTCTCCACTCATATCTTTTGGAGTAGTTTGTCATTTACTCATGTGCTTCATGTATATCCTATGAGTAAATGGGGAAATGAATTGAATGTCATAAATCTGAATTTCTATATGTTTCATATGCTTATAACATGGTTAGTGATGACTTCACACATAGAAAGTATGAGGCATAAAAGTTGTTGAGAGTTGGCAAACGTAGTTTTGGTCATCGTTGCAATTAATAGGAAGTAATAAGGAAAGAGAGGTTCACATACAAATATATTATCTTGGACATCTTTTATGATTGTGAAGCACTCATTAAGTATGACATGCTAAAAGAGTTGACGTTGGACAAGGAAGACAACGTAATGGTTTATGTTTTCCGACATCTCAGTTAAAGTATATTGTCATTGACCTTCCGAACATGCTGAGCTTGCCTTTCCCCCTCATGCTAGCCAGAATCCCTTGCACTAAGTAGAGATACTACTTGTGTTTTCAAATACCCGTAAACCTAGTTTTTCCATGAGAGTCCACCATACCTACCTATGAATTGAGTAAGATCCTTCAAGTAAGTTGTCATCGGTGCAAGCAATAAAAATTGCTCTCTAAATATGTATGACTTATTAGTGCAGAAAAAATAAGCTTTGTACGATCTTGTTGTGGATGTAATAAAAGCGACGGACTGCATAATAAAGGTCCACATACAAGGGGCAATATAAAGTGACGTTCTTTTGCATTAAGATTTTGTGCATCAACCCTAAACACGCATGACAACCTCTGCTTCCCTCTGCGAAGGGCCTATCTTTTACTTTATGTTTTTAATTTATCCTTTGGCAAGCTCCTCGTGTTTGAAAGATCATGATATATATATCCAATTGGATGTAAGTTAGCATAGGCTATTATTGTTGCCATCATCTAAAGGTGAATACATTGGGAGGCAACACAATAAGCCCCTATCTTTCTCAGTGTCCGGCTAAAACTCCATAACCACAAGTATTGCGTGAGTGTTAGCAATTGTAGAAGACTATATGATAGTTGAGTATGTGGACTTGCTGAAAAGCTCTATTCTTGATTCTTTCTGATGTTATGATAAATTGCAATTGCTTCAGTGACTGAGATTATAGTTTGTTAGTTCTCAATGAAGTTTCTGAACCATGCTTGACATTGTGAATAGATTGTTACTTGATCATAAAAAGTTTTATGAGATAAGCTACTATTATGACACATATTGATGCTAGAAAAGGTGATTGAAATTATCATTGATCAAACTTGTGCACCTCCTAGCATTCACACTTCATAAATTATTTCTTTTATCATTTACCTACTCGAGGACGAGCAGGAATTAAGCTTGGGGATGCTGATACGTCTCCAACGTATCTATAGTTTATGAAGTATTCATGCTATTATATTATCCATCTAGGATGTTTTATATGCATTTATATGTCATTTTATATGATTTTTGGGACTAACTTATTAACCTAGAGCCCAGTGCCAGTTTCTGTTTTCTCCTTGTTTTAGTGTTTTACAGAAAAGGGATACCAAACGGAGTCCAATTGACGTGCCAATTTTTGAGGATTTTTTCTGGACCAATAGAAGACCACGAAGCATCGGAGTTGGTCCAGGGGAGTCCCGGGTTGCCCACGAGACAGGGGGGCGCCCCCCCTATCTCGTGGACAGCCCGGAGGCCCCCTTGACGTGAAACCAACGCAAAAAATTCCTATAAATACTGAAACTTTCGGGAATTAACCTAGATTAGAAGTTCCACCGCCGCAAGCCTCTGTAGCCACGAGAAATCAAACTATCACAAGGGGGAGAACCTCTCCTCCTCTCTCTTGGTGGCACCGGAGTGCCATCTCGGGAGGGGAATCATCGCCGCGGTGATCGTCTTCATCAACATCACCATCATCATCACCATCATCATATCTTTTACGCGGTCCACTCTCCCGCACCCCGCTGTAATCCCTACTTGAACATGGTGCTTTATGCTACATATTATGATCCAATGATGTGTTGCCATCTTATGATGTTTTGAGTAGATATCTTTTGTCTTTGAGTTGATTGATGATCTAGATTGGTACGAGTTGTATGTTTTATCTTGGTGCTGTCCTATGGTGCCCTCCATGTCGCGCAAGCATGAGGGATTCCGATGTAGGGTGTTGCAATACGTTCATGATTCGCTTATAGTGGGTTGCTAGAGTGACAGAAGCTTAAACCCGAGTAAGGGGGTTGTTGCGTATGGGATAAAAGGGGACTTGATGCTTTAATGCTATGGTTGGGTTTTACCTTAATGAATTTCTAGTATTTGTGGATGCTTGCTAGAGTTCCAATCATAAGAGCATACGATCCATGTAGGAAAAGTATGTTAGTTTATCCCTCTCCCTCATATGAAATTGCAATGACGACTATCGATCTTGTTAACAATTGCTTAGGACAATTCCGCACACCGATCCACCATTATTCCACACTCGATATTTATATTATTTACTAATATATTCTAACTTTATGATAACAGCACCTACTTCATATTTTAGCTCTCTGATATCATACAAAGTTATCCTCTTTATACCCACAACACAGTTTTATTTCTAGTTTCTAGTTGGAAGCAAACGTTCGGTGCACGTAGAGTCGTATCAGTGGCAGATAGGGTTTGAGAGAATGTTGATCTTACCTTTAGCTCCTTGTGGGTTCGACACTCCATACTTATCACTTCCACCTTTGGGAATTGCTACGATGATTCCTTGCACTTGGGGATTATCAGTAACGCGCCGACCATCACTGGAGGGAGTCGCCCAGTTGCTTGTTGTTCTAGTTGCGGTGCTCCTCAGGCTTGTCAGCTTTGTGGCATAGATCGTCACCTCGCGTTTCGCTGCCATAGACGCTACAAGCAAGACTTCCTTGGCCTTGGTAACAATGGAAAAGGGAATGATAAGTAGGCTGCAGTTGCTGTGACGGGGCACGAGCACGGGCGCACCCAGTCCTACTCTCTTGATCCGGCGTGGTATATGGATATAGGAGCGATGTATCATCTCACCGACGAGATGGGCAAGCTCTCCACTCAGGAACCATATCGTGGACATGATCAGGTGCACACCGCCAATGGAGCAGGTATGCGCATCTCCCATGTTGGTCAGGCATCACTTCTTGCACACAATTTTCACAAGCTGCATCTTTCTAGTGTCCTTCGAGTTCCCTCTACTACGCGTAGTTTATTGTCTATTCCTCAACTTACTCGTGGTAATAATGTCCTTGCTGAGTTTCACCCTTTTTGTTTCTTTATCAAGGATCGGGACACGAGGGCCATTCTGCTTAGTGGTTGTCTTCACCATGGCTTGTATGCACTTGACGCACCGCCTGCATCTCCTACGCCGTCTTCTCCTCAGGTGTTCAGTGGTGTTCGTGTGTCACCTACGCACTGGCATGCGCACCTTGGTCACCCTGCTGCTCCTATAGTTAGTCATGTGCTGCATCGCCATGAACTACCAGTTGTGTCCAATAAAAGTGATGAAACTATCTGTGATGCCTATCAGCAGGGCAAGAGTCACCAACTACCTTTTTCAGAGTCTAGTCGTGTTGTGAAACATCCTCTTGATCTTGTGTTTTCTGATGTATGGGGTCATGCCCAAACGTCTGTTAGTGGTCACAACTATTATGTCAGTTTCATTGATGCTTACAGTCGATTTACTTGGCTATATCTTATCAAGCGTAAATCGGATGTGTTTGATGTTTTTATTCAGTTCCAAGCACACGTTGAGCGTCTCCTTAAGCACAAAATTATTCATGTTCAATCCGACTGGGGGATGAATATCACAACCTCAACTCATTTTTTAACAAGCTTGGGATCTCGCATCACGTATCTTGTCCTCATACACATCAGCAAAACGGCACCGCTGAACATAAGCATCGTCATCTTGTAGAGACTGGACTTACTTTACTAGCTCATGCCTCCGTTCTGTTTCGGTTCTGGAGTGATGCTTTCTCCACCGCCTGTTTCTTGATAAAGAGGCTTACCTCACGACTGCTGAAAATGAAAACCCCTCTTGAACTCTTGCTCAATGATATCCCAGACTACATGTTTCTCAAAGTGTTTGGGTGCACGTGTTGGCCGCACTTGCAGCCGTACAACAAGCGTAAGTTAGAGTTTCGGTCTAAGAAGTGTGTCTTTCTTGGGTACAGTTCTCTCCACAAAGGTTATAAGTGTCTTCATGTTCCCACCAATCATGTCTACATTTCTCGTGACGTTATGTTTGATGAGAATGTGTTCCCGTTTCATGCTCTTCCGAACCACTCTACCATTAGTTTACCACCTGTGCACTCAGCTACACCTTCGCCTGATCAATTTGTGGATGTTGCAAATGCTCCTGTGTTGCTTCCTAACCATGCTGCGGGTATTGGACGTGGTGCCCGCCTTGAACTCCTGGATGAGGAGCCTATGGTCAACACTCATGATGGTCACATTGATCCGGTGCATGGCCCATGCATGGCGGGTCGTGCCCGCCAGCCTGATGCATCCACAGCCGCCCCGCGGGTGTAGGCAGCACCCGCAGCTGCACCCGCCTTGCCCGCCCCATCGCCCGGCTCGCCTGGCTCGCCCGCCATGCTGCAGGCGTCGCCCTTGCCTGGCCTAGCGGCAGGCGGCCCAACAGCCACTAACCCAGCGGCAGGTGGCCCAGCGGCCACGGCAGCTGCACCGGCCAGCCCCGCCTCGGTCCCCTTGTCTCCTCGTGAGCCTGGATTGTCGTCGGCTGGGCTCGGCAGCCCCGTCTCGGCCACGTCGTTTGGCGCTGAGTCTGGTGACTCTGGCTCCTCTAGCTCAGGATCGGTCTTGCCTTCGTCTCTTGTGGCAAGCCCCATGTTGCCGGCGACGCCTGCTGTGGTCCCTCATCGACCACACACACGTAGCCGGTCTGGTGTTTTTCACCCCAAGGAACGCACAGATGGGACTGTGGCGTGGCTTGCCGCATGTGTGGCTCATGCTGCTACGGATCCGACGGCTGAGCCGCGTCATTTTCAGGTCACATTGGGTATTCCTCACTAGCGTGCTGCGATGGAGCAGGAATTTCAGACTTTGCTGGAAAATGGCACTTGGCAACTTGTTCCTCCGGTCTCTGGCATCAACATCATTGACTCCAAGTGGGTGTTTAAGGTGAAACATCATGCAGATGGTTCTATTGAGCACTATAAGGCATGGCTGGTTGCCAAGGGTTTCAAGCAGAGGTATGGTCTTGATTATGAAGACACATTCAGTCCAGTTATCAAGCCTACTACTATTTGTATACTGCTGTCTCTTGCTGTTACTCATAGTTGGTCTCTTCGTCAGCTTGACGCGCAGAATGCCTTCCTCCATGGAGTTCTTGAGGAAGAGGTTTATATGTGTCAACCACCGGGCTTTGTTGATCCTACACGTCCGCATCATCTCTGTCGTCTGGTCAAGGAGTTGTATGGACTTAAACATGCGCCTCATGCGTGGCATGCATGCCTTGGTTCTGTTCTCCGGGCTCTTGGGTTTATTCCCTCCACTACTGACACATCACTGTTCCTCCTTCAGTGTCCTGAGGTGACGATGTATCTATTGGTTTATGTTGATGATATCATCCTTGTCAGTTCCTCTGATGCTGCTGCTGATCACCTTGTGTCTGCATTGAGTGAGGAGTTTGCTGTTAAGGATTTGGGTGCTCTGCATTACTTCCTTGGTTTGGAGGTGTCACTGCCTTCTACTGGGTTGACTCTGACTCAGAAAAAGTATTCTTTGGATTTGTTGCATCGTGCTGGGATGCTCAAATGCAAACATGCTATCACTCCGATGTCTGCGACTGATCGGTTGTCTGCCCTTGATGGAGATCTTCTTTCCAGTGATGACGCCACTGAGTATCGCAATCTTGTTGGCGGTCTGCAATATCTCACTATCACCAGGCCTGATGTCTCTTATGTAGTCAACCGTGTGTGCCAGTACCTTCATGCACCTCGTACCACTCATCTCTCGGCAGTTAAGCACATTCTGCGGTATGTCTCTTCCACTGCTTCGTATGGTCTGCTCCTTCAGTCTGCACCGTCTTGTGAACTTTTGGCTTTCTCTGATGCGGATTGGGCTATAAGTCCGGATGATCGGTGATCCATGGGGGGATATGCAATGTTCTTTGGTCCTAACTTGATCGCCTGGAATGCTCGCAAGCAAGCCACCGTGTCTCGTAGCAGTACTGAAGCTGAGTATAAAGCAGTTGTTGATGCTACCGCTGAGATCATATGGGTACAGTCCTTATTGCGGGAGTTGAGAATCTCTCCAGGTCATTCTCCAATTCTGTGGTGTGATAACATTGGTGCTACATACCTTTCATCTAATCCGGTGTTTCATGCTAGGATGAGACACATTGAGGTTGACTATCACTTTTTTCGGGAACGTGTTGCACAGAGACTACTTTGTATCAAGTTCATCTCCTCAAAAGATCAACTTGCTGACATCTTCACGAAGCCTCTTCCACAACCACAGTTTGTAGGTTGTAGGCGCAATCTTAACTTACTTTGTACTTCAGGCTATAGTTAAGATTGAGGGAGGGTGTTAGACTATATATACGTAGTCTTGTATAGGCATTGTATTGTACCTCTTGGTACGTCTATATAATGAGATAGCCACACCCCGTTTTAGGATGTCGAGCCAGTTTCCCAAACCCTATGTTTTAACAGGTTCGGCAAGTGGTGGTGGCAATGGTGCCGATGAAGATATCATCTTGTGATGATGATGATGATGATGATGGAGTGGTGGATGCCGAATGCGATGTCTTTTGGGTTGTGGCGCAAAAACTATGTTGGAATGCCGCCAAAACTATGTGGTGGTGGAAAGATCATGTTTGAATTCTCGGCACTTTTTATGTTTTGTTGAAAATCTCGTGAATTAATTTGTGTGCATTTACGGTTTGAGGGCCGAAATCGGAAGCGCGCGGAACAGAGCCCGCAAACCCGAGCGGTAAAAAAGAATTTCGCGCGGAACAGAACCCGCAAACCCGAGCGATAAAATGAATTCCTTAAAACGCAATTTTCTCGGTCCTTATCCCGCTTATAAGGGTCGATTTCAAGGAGTCTGTAGAGTTGCTCTAATGCTAGCACCCACATACCTTAGAGTACACAAAAATACTCATGTACGTGGGTGGCAGAGCGGCCGCCCGGGAACATCAAATAGTACATATGCATTTTTTAAATTTCGGAAAGACTAACACCCACACGTGTGGGCGTCTGGCAACTCGCCCACACGCATGGATCCTCTTCCAACCAATTCTACATGAATCTTGGCGCGTTCTAGCAGTTTTTATGTGCCACGAGGATTGGGCTGGTGTGTGAGCATTCATTCGGTCGCCCACACGTCCTTTTTCACCACACGGGGGGGGGGGGGGGGGGGGCTACTGTGTGGGCGTTTAGCAATTCGCCCACACACCAGTTTTCACGCACGCGGAGGGGCTGGTGTGTGGGCGTTTATCACTTCGCCCACACGCCCGTCTCCTCGCCCACACCCAAAGCTGTCACTTGCCATGTGTTTCTGCAGGGTACATGGCAACTGTCCTAACTTTGCTTGTAAGAAGATGCTAACTCTCTTTTACCCGAGTTGCCATGTGTTTTTGCATGGTACATGACAACTGCCCTATCGTGCATGTAAGCAGATGACAACTCTTTTTTTACATGGCAACTGCCCTAGCGTGCTTGTGAGCACATGAAAACTCTCTCTTTTACCCGAACATGTTTTTTTGCCATGCCTTTTTTGTAGTGCTACATGGCAACTGCCTAGTGTTAGTAGGTGGCAACTCCTAAAGTTTTGAAATCATGGCAACTGCAGTAGAATAGACCATACATGGCAACTGCAGTTGAGCAACCATGGCAACTGTAGTTGCCAACATGGCAATTGTAGTTCAGCGACATGGCAACTGCAGTTAAATGAACATGGAAGAGGGTCCAGACCATGGCAACTACGGGGACGCGTGGTGACTGTCACGCGGGGCCTGAGGGGCCATAATATAGGAGGCCTGACGTACGGGCGTGTGGGCGTTATCTATTTTGCCCACACGTAGGCATGTGAGAGGGACCGCGAGGGAAAAAGGCATGTAGTCATTACTTGTTTTGCCCACACGTAGGCTTGTGGGCTGATACTCTTAAACACTACACAAACGGTGTGGGCAGACCCCTTAATGCCCACATGTGTGGGCGTTATGGGTGTCCTTAGATTTTAGGTTTTCTTATATGGACACGTCTAGCCAGCACCCGTTGGCTGGCTAGTGCCCCCGAACACACACCCTAAAAAGGTAAAATTCTGTCCACACCGTCCTACAAAGGAAAGGTTGTCCCCATCCCATGTGGCACTTAACGGAAAAGATCCTGCCTCCCCACCAAGTGGTTCCATCACTCCTTCCTGCTCATATGGAGCACACAAGTTAGGAAATGCATCTCGTGCATTTAGTTCATTCAGAAAAACATAAAAAGCTATAACTTCTAAACTGGGCGTCAAAATTCAATTTTGTTTTCACTGTTTACTTTCTTGCCATGAGCTCTTCGAAACAAGACCCCCTATGGGTATGTTTTGCCAAACCTTTTTTTCAAGCAACTTTGATGCTATCTGAGGCAACTTTGGTGTTTCAGGAAGCAATTTTGCAGTATCAATGAACACAAGAAGACTTTGGTGCTATGTAAGGCTACTTTGATGCTTCCCCTAACTTTGCCTACAACACTACAAAGTTAGGCAACTTTGCCACGAACTACTTTCCCCCAATATTATCCTAGCCTACAAGTACTTTCTAGTACTATAAGGCAATTTTGTCCTAACATTATCCATGTATCAAATAATGGGTGTTGATTATGTTACAACCGAAATGGTTTGCATATTTAAGTGGACCAAACGACAAGCGATTCCGTGTATCAAATTAGTGGATAACAAAATATCTACAAACTTAGGTGATTTAGGCAAGTACTGTCTATATGTAGGCATCTTATCCTATTGAAAATAGCAACTTTTAGGCAAACTAAATTAATTTGTTGCTAAAAAATATCTTTGGGCAACTCGTGTCAGCCTCTCCAATGATTAATTATCATGTGTTGGGTAAGTTTTGGGCGAAAATAAAACCCAACACTCTCGGGAGCGGATCTCTAGGCAACTAGCACCATCATCTCCAGCAACTAACTGCTATACGTCGGGCAACTTTTGGACAGTTTCGGCTCAAAATGTCGACGATTCCAGCCCCTACATCCCCACGCCGCAAAACCACCCCCATGCAAAAAATATCGATTCGCCCAAAAACCCGGGACTGCACACACCCCTCTTCAACCTACCTATCCTGCCTCTAACACATAGTCATAGATTTGAGTATACGCATGCTTAGGGGGGAGATTTTGAGATACTTACTGGAGATTTGCGGGCTAATTCTCGACCACTAGGAAAAAGATTTTCCGGATCTAGCTCCTCCCTGCTAGGTGGTCGCGACGCGTGGCGTCCTCTTGGCTCTTGCTCCTAATTTGCTTGCTGGTTGCCGGCACTACAAGACCTCTCTCCTCAATCGCTTACTGGTTCCAAAAACATTCATATGCCAAAAACATTTATTCTGCGCAACTTGCTGACATTATTAGGCAAGTAGGGTAGGTTACTGTAGAATCATTGACTTAGAAGAAAGCATAATCATCGATTATAAAAACTACTACATTCTCAGGCACAAGTTGTGTAACTACTACAACACTCATCAGATAGAAATCAAATCACCAACCTAACATGCAGATCATGCGCAAAGGTCTTGGTCATTCCTGTCTGCAAGAAGATCCTCTATACGCATCGTTTCCGACAAACACATGAACACCGACACAACTTCATCATCCTAGTACCAATAAGCAAAAAACAAAATTATATTAACAAGTTTTCAGTGCACCTATTTTCAGTTTTCACACACAAGAAAACATCCCACAGATGTCACTAAATCAACTTCTATGTGAAAAATGTACAACTCACAACTCCTTAAAAAATCAAGCTATAAGGAGGGCCAATTCATGACAAACACGGCGCCGTGTTTGTCAAGGAGGTGCCATGCTTCTCTTGCAGTTGTATTCTACAAGAGCACACCTGCTGGCCATTGCATTTTGCATTGCCCCCAAACTACACAGGACAACAATTCAGAGTTGACACAGGGAAAATACACAACCTTAGACTCATTGAAAGCAACAAATGAATATCAGGACAGGGTGAAGAACTATGAAATGGGAAAATTTTGACATGCACGATAAACCTGAGTTCCCAAGAAGGAACAAGGCAGGGAACATGCTGACAAACTCTATCAGATATATGCCAAGGACGGTGACATTAATCATAAAGTCTCAGGTAATGATGATGATACTTGTAACATATAGATGGATTATGTTCACTGGAAGAGCTAAGCCGGGGGCAAAAAGTAAGTGTTCATGTGATGTAGGCAATTTGCATATAAGTTTCAGGCAACTCCCTGTATTTGCTGGAACAAAAAAGCTAATAGCCAGCTACTGGGGAGGCATAAAAAACTAGTTGGAAAGCTACTGGGGATGTGTGAAATTTACCTGGAAGTAGCTGGCAAAGCTTCTTGCTTGCAAACAGGGAAAATAAAAGGCAAGTCCTGCTGGGATATAGGCAAAATGCACAAGTTTGAGGCAACTCCTCTCTTTTGCTGAAACAAAAAAATTGGATAGCTTTGTACAAAGCTTACCTGGAAGTGGATGTTGAACCTTCTTGCTTGGGCATGTGCACAAAACCTCGAAAATGTTGCTTTGACATCATTTTAGAATTTAGTGAGGCCCTGCAAACAAAACAAACCATTTGTTTAGGTAATAACATCTACGAAAAGCATATTTATGAAACTTAGGTGATCAGGATAGCGTTTTGAGCAATGGTTTTGGTTTGCTCCAACATCTTCTTCTCCCAGGCCAGGGGATGGGATAAATTAACATAGCAGCAATTTTTTATGCTTCAAGTCTGCACGAGGGATCTTTTGTAGCCGCCATAGGCCTCTAGACCTGTGTGGTAGTGCTGCAGGCTTGAAGCAAATGCAAAAGGCGAGGTACGACCAAGCGGTCAGGTCAAAGTGAGGGAGGGGGTCTGCGTCTCTTGTGTAGATTGCCTGTGCTGTACAACTACAAGTATCCTTTCCTGTGTAGTATTGTACCTGATACGGTAAGTAGCCAACTACTACAAGTAGCCTCTATAAAGTTGTACTCGGTCTGTAGGCAATATCCATAGATTCTGCAGCCAATTCATTAGCTTAGTTACCAAAGAAAAAAATAGTGGAAGTCAGAGCAACTACTACTTGGTTCATAGGAAATTTACCTACATGTTTCGGGCAAAATAAATGTGGACATATATTGTGTGGAACATCAAGTTGTGTTGTGTCCCCTGGGCAAATGCATCAGTGGCTGAAGGCAAGTTGTACTCTGATCTAAGAAAATTGCATAGTATATCCAGGCAACTCCAGGTTTTATTTAGAAAAAGGATTGAAAGGTAGCAACTCGTAATAAGTTTTTAGGCTGTTTCCATAGATTATGTAGCCAACTCATAAGCTTGCTAGCCGAAGAAAAATAAATAGTGGAAGTCAGGAGCAACTACTGCTTGGTTTGTAGGCAATTTGCCTACAAGTTTCAGGCAAACCTATATTGTGTGGAACATCAAGCTGTGTTGTGTCCCCTGGACACATGCTTTAGTTGTTACAGGCAAGTTGTGCTCTGATCTAAGCAAATTGCATACTGTATCCAAGTAAACCAGGTTTTGTCTAGAACAAGGATTAAAAGTTAGCAACTCATACTGGGTTTGTAGACAATTTCCATAGATTCTGCAGCCAACTCATTAGCTTGCTTGCCAAAGAAAATAAAATAGTGGATACAAACTGCGTGTCAACCCATTCAGCAAGTCCAATAGCAGAAATGAGGCAACTACTTATCAAAATACCATGCAAGTTTGAGCAAGTCCAGTAGAAAAAATGAGTCCAATAGCTCAATATAAATCTTGATTTTTTTCTGGTTTATTATATGTTGCAATCACTTGGACACAGATAAGCAAATGTCTACAAGTTTTCATACAGGACACATGTTCTTTATAATGGATAAAAAAGAACATGTGTCCCTATCCGTTATAAAGCTATAACAAGGTTGCGATATTCTTTTTTATCCATTGTAAAGAACATGTGTCCCTATGCATGATGACCGCATTATGAAGTAATCTGCTGGACCTTCCACGCCACCTCGTTGTCCGCGGGGCACGCCTTGGTCTTGTAGATCCGTTTCAGCAGAAGCTATCGCAACCGAACCAGAAGTAAAGAAATCGAAGGAGAATGACTCGCCTCCAAGCTCGATGTGGCCCGCGAGGAGAAGCGAAGAGACGGCGGGTCAGGCGGCGGAGGTGCTCGTGGTACACGTAGGCAGTGATGATACCGCCCCCTAAATGTGTGCCTAGTGCCTACCATGTCACTTACCTGACTTATCTCTCTCTTGTTGCCATTTGCCTAGAATAGTTTTTAAGTTGCTTGATATTTGTGTTTCAATTGCCTGGTCTAGCTGTCTGTAGTCGCCTAGCCCCTAATATGTGTGTGTGTTTTGAACTATCATGGGGGGCTACATTCTAAGCACAATTTTTGTGCATCATTTTGAGGAAAAAAATACACATAAAAATGGATAGAAAAGTTTAAAGACATGATCAAAGTCCATGTAAACCTAGTGACACATTTGTATAAAAAACCCAAGCATGGATTGACTATCATTTTCTAAAAAAATACTTTGGGCAACTCATAACAGCATATGTAGCAACTGTCTGCTCTGTGTTGGGAAATTTTTGGCACTTCCCGAGGCACTCCAACTCACGAAACCACCCACCACCCCAACCACGAAACTCCGCCGCCATGCAAAATGGTCGATTCGCCCCCTCGAATCCACATACTTCGCCCACCCCCACCTCTGCTCCCCTCTCCCAACCTCCAAACCAAATTTCGGATGATAGAAGTGCAAGGGAAAATTTCAGATGATAGAAAAGAGAATTTCATACAAATTAATAAATATTTAGTAGAAAATGTTCAGAAGCAAAAGCAGGTGGCAAATCTTCACAAGATTAATGCCTAGACAGACACACACATACACACGCATAAATCAAAGGAGTGCATCTTTAGTAGTATTTCCCACAGAAATCAGAGTACAATGCCGCCCTTGCTCGACGAATCTGACGAAAGGGCAACTACAGACTACCAGGAATTACATATAGGATCCATCTTGTCCATGAGAAATGGAACAAAGCAACTCGGGATGGCTACTCCTTGGACCTGTGGATTCATCTTTTTTTTCTTCTTATTCTTTTAAAACGGTTTCTGTTTCATACAATTGGTGTTTGTATCATCATTCTGGCAAGAACAGAGTACACACGATTCTTCTCACCATTTGCAGAGGATAGCAAAGTAGAAGTACATTCATTTGGGTATTACACACATCATCCTTCATTCTGTAGTACAAGTACACGAGAGGGATCCATACCTGCTTATTATGATTCTTCATCAGGTGGACGAAGGTGGACAATCTTGGCATCCTTCCTTGTCTTCCTCTTGAGCCACTGGCAGAGCTCCGCTGGGTTCACCTTGCCCGCCACGGCCACGACTCCAGTGCTGACGTCGCTCCCACCGACGTTTCAACCCCTGTCAAACCAAAAAATCAAGCAAATTGGATGTTCCTGCAAACCAAGTAAGAGGGGTCAGGCTAAGTAGGATGCGCAATGCATGCGTACCTAAGAATGTTCTCACGAAGGCCATTGCCTTGTCGACCTTGCCGACGCAGCCTATGTACCGGCACTGCATGTTGACATATGGATTCACAAGTCCACAACAAGCAGGGAGGCGCTGGTTGGAATATGCGGTGGGGCGGCTGGAGCAGCCGCTGCATGCTTTTGTTGTCGTCGTTGGACAAGAAGGGCCCGGATCCGACGGGGATCGAAGGTCCCAGCCGCGGGATGCATCAAATCGGTGAGGGATCGATGCGGCGGCGCGCAGGACGACGCCGAAAGGGAGAAGCGCGGCGCGGGGCCACGCCGGCGCCGGTCAGAGGCGGGGGAGCGCGTCCGCCGGTGCGGGATGCTTCCCTGCCGGTCTGGGGTGTGGGGTGCGTCGGCGGAGAAGAGGGCTGGGGAAGGAGGAGCTCCGGCGTGGCCAGGTCGATGGAGGCGGGGCGCAACGGATCTCGCCGGGGCGCGGAGGAAGGTGTGCACGGGGATGGATAAGATGAGTTCGTGGATGAGGGAGAGGAATGGGTCGTGGGGCACAGCCGCACGGGGCAGAGAAATGAGGTGAATGAATATTTTGTTTTCGGCCCAGACCGCCCAGCACCTGAGGCCGCGATTTCGATCGGACGACGCGGAAGGGTGTGTACTCCGTAAGACAATAGAGCCCGCGAGCACTTTTTAGGTTTCAGGTTCTTATATTATGCGAGGGAGGGAGTATAAAATTACACATTTTAGACGCAACAATAGTCAATCGAACCCATCTCTATCACTGACACTGCGGCCCCGCGCCTCGAACCCACCACAACCCTCCCCGTCGCAACACCTACAACTAACTGCGAGCTATTATTAACCAACTGATTCCCGCCTCCTCTCGTATCCCGCGCTGAGCGGGCTGGCTGACACGGCCACTGCACCCCGCACGTCCGGCGGCGCCGGCAACGCCTCCCCATCGTCCGGCGCGCATCGGCCTCCCCTAGACCTGGTCCCATGGCCTCCGCCTCGCCGCCGCCCTCCGTCGCCGTCGCCGTCCGGCCCGGCGGCAGCGCGAGCCGCCGCGCCGCGCGGTGGGCTGCGGCCAGCCTCCTGGGCGACGGCGGCGCAGGCCACGCCGTCGCCATCACCTTCGTCTACGTCATCCCCACGCTCACATTCGTCCCCTCCCCGGGTAAGCGTGCTCCCCCTCCTTGCCCTTTCGCTCCCTCGGCCCGGTCGATTTGCCGCGAGCTGACGCGGTTGATTTGTGTTTGGTCGGCGGCGAAGCCGGGGAGCGGGTGCCGGTGGCGCGGGCGCGGCACGAGGTGGTGGAGGCGTACTCCCGAGACCGGCACGCGCGCGTGCAGGAGGCGCTGCTCCCCTTCCGCCGCCTCGCCAAAGCGAATGTGAGTGCCCGACGCGAGACTGTCGCAATCTCACCGTCGCACTTGCAGGCTTCTGATCTGATCGATCTGCCGTGGCTTCGCGCAGGCGGAGACGGTGGTGGTGGAAGGCGACGGCGTGGCGGAGACGCTGGTGCGGTACGCGGCGGAGTCCGGCGTACGGAGCCTGGTGCTAGGCTCGGGCTCCTTCCGGTGGTTCCACAGGTACGTATGCTGCTTTCCTTTTGTACCGATCGTCCTTAGCAGTGAACTAGTGAACTTGAACTAGGGCTTTATCATTGGGCAATTAACTGAAAAGTGGTGGCAACAGCAAAGGCTTTTTGCCATTAATTTGGTCTTTCTGGTAGAGGGTGGATTTGGAAGGTGGCAGCTTTAAGCGCAATTAAAGTGCAATTAGATCTTATGTCACGCCTCCTCTGTTATAGCTGTACCGTATGTCTTTACACGATGTGCATTGCATTGTAGATGGTCAGCCGTTGTGCATTTCGTATGGTCGAGAAAAAACATTGGTCGTATTTTGGAAGATTGATGATTGTATTTCAGGCGTTAGACATTGCAGCTGATAGAATTCGTTAACCAGCGGTTGCTGCAATGCCCTCTTACAATAACTAGATAATGCCCCACGCGTTGCTGCGAGAATTGCGTATATGTGCTATAAAATATTTTGGAAAACTTACTTGATTCTTATAGTAGATAGTATTGAATTCATGCTCCAGCCAACTCATCCAAAAGTCCGAACTAATGGAGGGAGGTGGGCAATATATTTCAACACTCCCCCTCACCAGTGGCGGAGCTATGTGCAAGTCTGGGGGGGGGGGGGGGTCTGTGCCCCCCCCCAACTTTGGACCAAACTATGAAGAAAATTTTTGAGGGAGGGTTTAGATGAGGATTTTTTTAGCAATTTACACCCTCAAACACCCATGATTTAGCCTTGGCTCCCCCCCCCCCCCCAGCCATTCCTAGCTAGCTCCACCAGTGCCCCTCACGTCTAGGCTACTTTAGTCCTTAGACGTGGGATCGATGTAGGCCGCAGAATCGTTTTATTTAATACTGCGTTGGCAGGGTCTTGAACTCAAGACCTCTTGGCTCGGATACCATATTGAATTCATGCTCCAGCCAACTCATCTAAAAGTCCGAACTGATGGAGGGAGGTGGACAATATATTTCAACAGATAGTCATGGGAAAAAAAGAAATGAGGACAATGTATCAACTAAAATCATACCTCTAATAGTCTGTCATGCGAATCACAGAGTTTGTTGAGTGTACTGTTCAATAGGATAAGTAATATGCCTGCATAGAGAATTCTGCAAGTGTAGTCAAAGCATGCACCGCCACCACAATAAATGATAAGTACATACAAATTGTAGTTCTGATCCCATTGGAAATTACTAGTCCCTCCGATCTAGTATAATAAGTGTTGCAGTTTTGAAGTAAGGTTGAACTAAACTTGGTTCAAAACCGCGGCGCTTATTTTGGATTGGAGGGAGTGCTAAACATGTGGTATTCGGCAATTCTCTTCTAGAAAGCCAAGGAACAACTCCAAGTAGTATACCTTCCACCAACATAACACTCGTGTTGGCAAAATAAATATTTTAAATCTCATTATATACAAAAGGTTGTAGATGCAGTGAATATTACCGGTTCATACAGATAACATAAGAGTTCTTCCTTTCTTTTGACAATAAAAAATTAATTCATGCAAGCGAGCAGAAGTACTCAAATTAAAAGTATTGAAAGGCAGCTTACATATTAACTTGTGATAAACTACAACAGTGACTCTATCAATAGTAAGGCAGTAGGGAAAACATATGTTGCCACCATTGACATTGTTGCATGTAAGCTAGTCAGTAACAACGTTGGCCAGAAGGTTGCAACTACTCTAAAACAAAATTGAGAGTTCCTGTAAGAAGACATTAAACAACGAATAAGCAAGGAAACCGTCGTAAACCTTCAATTCAAGGAAAATAGAAAGTGTATTCAAAGGATCAGATTGGTTGATAGACAAATCAACTTCAGGTAGATTTTCTCAGCTCCATTTAGTCGAATACCTGCAGGGCAAGAGGACATAAATGTCTCAGCATTCATGAGTGGCGAAATTGAAAAAAGAGAAACTAAATATTTAATCACATACGCACACGCGGAGAAGAGAAAAGAAGTGTCAATCTTCGAAGGCACTACTCGACTGTGGCCTTAGACCGTAGCTGCACCATGCAGAGTAGGGGAAGCACATAGGATTTGTCTTTCAATGTGTTAAGCTGCTCGTGCTTAGGACGCACCAGGGCGAATGATGACGATCACTTGAGTGCGTGCCGAGAAACCACAGATTGTCGCGATGAAGAAAATATCCTATCTGATCCTCGGAGCAAGGCCACGGACATCCATCCGTGGTGGAAATGGAGATATGAATGGGGCTACTCTCTGCTTAAAGACGATAGCAACTGCTATAACACACGCATCATCGGTTACTCTTGCTTGAAGAAGATGAAGATGCGGAATAAAATCTACAGGGTGTCCATTGATCTGTTGCATGAGTCATGAGTGAAACCTGAGGAGATAAAGAGAAGGGCAACAATTAAGAAGAAGTGAAATGTTGGGGCTAATTGAGGTGGGCCACGAGGAGCAATGACTAATTAACATGTGAAAACAGGTGCAGGTGGAAACGGGGTTAAGCATCACTAGAAATCTAAATGTTTTTCTAAGGTAAAAGTTGCCTTTTGAGCAAACAAAATTGGAAGGAAGAATTTTATTTATTTATTTAAGAACTACTTGAATTTTTTCAGTCTGGCTGCGAGGTCTTAATAGTGAGTATCAATCATAGTTCCATTTTTTTTATCCACCCTTTAAAGAATGAATCAAATCTCCCCAAGTAGGATCCGAACCTATGACTAGTCAGTTAACAGCCGACCGCTCTACCACTGAGTTATTGAGGAGCATCATCTAGTAATAAGGCGCTGGGGAGAGAAAGAAGAAGGGATGGTCAGAGAGAAAAAGATAACTGGCAATGGATTTGTCGTTGGGATAAACTTCTTAAGAATACTAGATTAGTACATGTTGGTCGATCCATCCGTAATTAGTAGTGTACTGGATTGTTGGTTGAAAATTTCATCAGCAGCTAGATTCTGTTTGTACACTATAGCCCTGCCAATCTTTGATGCAATAATCCAACTAAAAACCCAACAACTTAGTAGATGAAGTTTATTGTCTGCAGTACAGTTTATACTCTTAGATAAATTTACTTTCCGTTTCAGTAATCGTCTGCCATAGCATACTGACCTGCAGAGCGTCACCTCTCATAATCTGGATTAAGAAACTTCTTCATGGCTGTACTGATTATAACTGCATTATAATAGTGCTTCAGGGACTGCATACTACTTCGATTGTGCTTGTTAGCCATTTTCCATACCATGTTAGCTTTGATATGCATACTGTTTCTGCATTAGGAATGAACACTTTGTTTTCAGTTTGCCTCATATCTGCTGCTCTGAAATCACTGCACTATACGCTGCAGGGTGATGAGTAGTCCTGATGTACCTACCGCTGTCCTGAAAACTACGCAAAATTCGTGCAATGTGTTTGTTGTGTGCAAGCGAAGATTAATCGTGAAAGTTGCAGGACATCCTCAAGCAGGCAGTATGTGCCGAGTTCAGACAGTTAGCATTTTATATCCTATATTTTACCTTCTTGCCATGTTTCCTTTTGCTAGACTTAATGTTTAATTTTTCTTTACATAACGCGACTTTCTTTTCTTTGCAGTGTCTGGCACAAACTTAAGCATTCATTCAATTACTCACAAAGCGTTTTCAGAAACGCAGATGACCTTGTTGTTTGACAGTTCTACAGAGGCTGAGACGATCTCAGTATCATCAGGCTCACAGGCCCGTTGCTCCTATAGTGCTAGTTCGGATGCTAGTGCAGGTTCAGAAAGCAGTGGATTAGTCCACATAGTAAGTGGAGATGCATTGCAAGCAGGAACAGATGTAAATCAAAGCTATGGTTCTCATAGCCTTTTGAAGAAAGTTTCTTATGGTGCCTCGAACTCAAGTGATGAGGTCCGGTACTCAGATCCATCTTCCATTTTTACAATATTTTCACTAGTATCGATTAATGACGTCCATGCATATGGTTTCATACATGTTTAATGAGCCAATGTACAATTTTAAATATACCTTTTCGAAAACAAGCTAAGTATGTTATCCTGACATTATCTACAGCGTCAATCTATAGATGAAGTAGAAAAGCTGAGGAAGGAATTGAAGGAAACCTTGGTAATGTATGATAAAGCCTGCGATGATCTCGTCCATGCTAAGAAAAAGGTTAAATTTCTTCAGCAACCTGCGGTACCTTAAGAACTTATTGTCACTATAAGGTCAAGCTATTCCAAGAGTCTACCTTTTGTGTTCTGCATTAATATCTCCCTAAATCTATATCTGTACCAGTATAAAAAGGACAAGTTGGATGTGATACTTTTGATCTGAGCCATACAGATCTTTTACTCTGATTTATAATTATCCATCCAACATCCAATAATTATGGCGAAATGTTATACACTCACCAGTTAGCTATTTATTACCTCCTAATTACCCTCCATTTTCATTATATATATTAGAATTGTTGTTTTGTGTCCTTACTGATTTTGTTATGTGATATTTCTTGAACATGTCGTGCCCTCGAGATGTGCATGTGATTTGGACTTTTCCAACATTATTTTAAATTTTACATGAATCTTAAACATTTGTTAGCTTCGTAATATGTTTGATGTAGTATATACTGCCGTTTTGTATTAAGAGTGCACCCACACTTGCATGTTTGTTCTATAGTTTTCTTCAATATCAGCAACACGTAAACAAAACAAAAGAACATGGAGTATTTTTAAGATTGTAGACCTGAAAATGTTCAGAGAACTGACTTGCTTTTCATGTTTCAATTAGTTACGCAAATGTGCTTTGGACGTGAACGGTTACTAGTGATTTAAAATGCATAAGTACAAATATTATCTCAGTAATTATTCTCACAGTACTATCCTTGGCATAATTCGTCATGTTTGATACATGGTAAGAAAAGGGTCATCATAATTTCGCAGATTCAGGTACTTTCGAACGAATGTTCTGAAGAAGCAAGGAAGGTGGAGAATGCGTTACGCAAGGAAAAAATTCTGAAGCAAGTAGCAGCAGATGAGAAAGCAAAACATTTGGAAGCCATTAACGAAGTCGAGCAAGCAAAAAGATCAATCACCAGGGAGGCCTACTCTAAGCACAAAGCTGAAATGGTAGGTTGCATAATTTCTCTCGATAAGGAGAAAATTGTAGATGCTATTCTGTCAACAAGCAAAAATTGCAGGAGGTACTCGAAACATGAAATAGAACTTGCCACTGATAACTTCTCTGAAGCAAGGAAGATCGGTGAAGGAGGTTATGGGAATGTGTATAGGTGCACCCTTGATCACATTGAAGTAGCAGTCAAGATCATTCAGCAGGATTCCACCGACAAAACTGACGAGTTCTTGAAGGAGGTAAATGGATTATGACATAACTTATAGGAGCTTTATGCATACAACATGATGATTAGTACTGCCCGAGTGATTCAGTTACAAAATGTTGTGTGGATTTATGCAGGTTGAGATTCTTAGCCAACTTCACCATCCCAACTTGGTTTTATTAATTGGTTTCTGTCCTGAAATCGGCTGTCTTGTATATGAATACTTGGAGAATGGAAGCCTAGAAGATCAACTTCTTAACAACAAAAAACATCAGCCACTGCATTGGTTCCTCCGGTTTCGTATCATCTTTCAAGTGTCCTGTGGGCTTGCTTTTTTACATGGAAGGAAGCCAGAGCCTATAGTCCACCGTGACCTGAAACCTGCAAACATCCTGTTGGACAAGAACTATGTGGGTAAAATTGGCGATGCTGGTTTCGCGAAGGTCATATCTGATCTGATCCCTGATTGGCAAACCGAATACACAGATACCATTGTTGCTGGCACCATGTACTACATGGATCCTGACTACCAGCAAACCGGGACTGTTCGGCCGAAATCAGATCTGTTCGGTCTAGGAGTCATCATTCTTCAGATGCTAACTGGCAAGCACCCAAACGGCCTCATCGTAAGCGTAGAAAATGCTATCAAAAGCAGGTCACTTCCATATATCCTCGACAGAACTCAAACTGACTGGCCAGTCGCCGAGGCGGAAATGTTGGCAAAGCTCGGTTTGCGGTGCACTGCTCTAAAATGCAGGGATAGGCCTGATCTTGAGTCGGAGGTGCTGCCGGAGCTGGAGGAGATCCTGCACAGGGTTTCCTCCATTGTCAACATGAGAAACCCAAACTCGCGAGCACCAAGCCACTTCATCTGCCCCATAACACAGGTAAATCTTCCTCGAGTCGACCTTCAGTTGAGTAATCACCTGATATATCCTGCAGCTAACTACACAATTTGGGTACAGGGGTTGATGGATGATCCGTATGTCGCTGCTGATGGACACACCTATGAGCATCATGCCATCAAAGATTGGCTCAGGAAACACAGGGTGTCGCCAATCACAAGGTGCAAGCTTCCGAACTTATCCATAATCCCAAACCATTCGCTGCACGCGGCGATACAGCAGTGGAAGAAGTCACAGACAGCTCAGACGCAGCCTTGGAAATGAACGTTGCGGCTATGCCCATGTATGATGTAATTGCTTTATTTGTTTATTCGTTAGATTGGAGTACAACCCATAAGTGATATAGGGGTTGCATGATCCTTCAACCTCCAAAGTACAGAAATTCAATCATGCAGAGTAGTTTTGTAGGATAGTGATTTCTTTTTGTCCTGTCATTGAACAAACTGGATAGCAGTTGGCTGTTCGGCATCCAACATTCTGACAGATTCAGTATTTTTCTACAAGAGACAGGCCCTTCCATTATTGATATAAACAAATTAGTTCATGATAAGTCTATCTCAGATTTTTGCCTTTATCTCACACAAGTGTGTCGGGCCAACTCCACCGCGCGACCCCCAAACGGACGTCCGTTTTATCCGGATTCTGTTCGTTTGGGTAGGGCGATGGGGTTGTGTCCGGGCCTGTCCTTCGATGTGGTGGCCGTGTGCCCAGCGCGCGGCCACATCCTTTGGCCCCATCTTGTCCGCCTCCAAAGAGAACAACGTTTCAAATACCAGTGGCCCTAGTTCATGCCAGCGGCCCTAGTTCACGCCGGCAACAAAGCCAGCGGCCTACACGTCCTCGCCGGCAACACAGCCAGCGGCCGGCAACACAGCCAGCCTCCAAAATGAATAGTTTTGCTCCCGGCAACACAGCCAGCGGCCGGCAACACAGCCAACCTCCAAAATGAATCTGTTTCTCGTCGGCAACACAGCCAGCGGCCGGCAACACAGCCAGCCTCCAAAATGAATCTGTTTCTCGCCAGCTCACAACCAGCGGCCCAGCGGGCGGCACCCATGCCAGCCTCCAAAAAGAACGACCGCGGCCGATCGGACGACCTAGTTCAGGTTGTCGGCGTCGAACATCTCTTTCTGCCTGGCCTCGAACCAGCTCCTCGTCTTCTCGCTCATCTTGGTCAAGTCCATGCTCATGATCGCAAGGGCCACCTCCTTTGCTTTGGTTGCGGCATTGGTGGCCTCGATGTCGAGCTGCCTCTGCCTGACCTTGACATTGGCGGCCTCGATGTCGAGCTGCCTTTGCCGGGCCGCCTCCTCCATGTCGATCTTCCTCTTCTTGGCGCCTCCTCCATCTCAAACTTCTTCCTTTGAAGCTCTAGGTATTGCTTCATTTGCTCGTCCTTGCTTTGCCGTTTCTTCTCGTCCCTCACATCCTTTTGAGACATCATGCCATGCAAAGTATCATGCAAGGCCATGGATGAGGCATCACATATGTCGTCCACCTTGGAGTTGGTCTTGCCCCTCGGCCTCTTCAACGCCTCGCCATCTCCACCTCCGGCGAACTTGGCCGTCTTCTTGCCTCTCTTCCTTTGAAGTTCACGGTATTGATCCTTGAACTTAGGGCAATTGTTGATGATTGTCCAACAATGCGTAAGAGTGAATGACTTGTCATTGTGCCGGGCCTTGAATGCTTCCAAAGATTGAAATGCCTACACCACATGATCAACAAGAATTGGACATGCAAACATATACAAGGCCGAAGTCTCATGGCCGTAGCAAGGAAAGGACTAGGATGAGGAGAGCATACCATGTCCCCAACGCCGAGACCACTCACGGGCCGTGGTTCAACGCTCTCAAATGCGGCGCAATACTTGTTGCACTCTTGTTGGATGAACAACCACCTCTTTTGAATCGAGGTGATGCCACGGTTGCTTGTAATTTGGTAGGGCTCAAACATCTTCCTTTCATGGAAAGTTTTGTGGACTCTCGTCCAAAAAACTAGGCCCTTTTGTTGCGTGCCCGTCCTCGGATCTTGGCTAATCTTCATCCAACATTGGCAAATCAACTTGTCCTCCTCTTGTGTATATGAACCCGTGCGAATGCTCTTCCTCCTCTTTTGTGCTTCCACTCTTTGGGTGAGCTCATCGATGAATAATGGCTCGCCACTAATATCTATGTCATTGCCTTCTTCTTCATCACCATCACCTTCGCAATAGATGTCATCGTCTTCATGCCACGAGTCACATGGTCGTAGTCAGCACGGTCGTCGGCCCCTTCATCGACAACGAACTGGGCACGACCATTCTGACTTTGGGTCTCCTCGAGATCGTAGGCAGGGACATGCCCGCCGTCGTAGATCACATCCTCCATGAACTGGTTGTAGTAGGGGTCGTCGACCGGTGGCGTTGGTGTTGACATTCCATCAAACAAGACGCGGGGGGACGGCATGGTGCCCGTAAACGGCGGTCGTGCTTGCTTTCTTTGCATCTCGACGGACAACCGACCACCGCTGCTAGACCCAGGTGTGACATTGAGGTCGATAATGGCCGAGGGGCACGGGGTGGACGGCGCGATCAAGCCCACGTCCGGCAACCCCGAGAAACGGGGCTGGCCGTCGTGCCTTGGCGGGGGAAAGCCGGGCGACATAGGCGTGGTCCGCGACATCGGCGACCGGCGGTGCGGAGGCCGGGCGACCGACGAGCCTGTGCTCGCCGGGCTGACGGCCGCTGCAGAGAAACCTGCCGGAGCATGAGGAGGGCGTGCGCTTTGTTGACGATGGCCTCCTTCTCCTCGACCTCGGCCTTGCGCCGCACGGCCTCCATCGCATCGCGCTCGGCAGCGAACTTGGCCGCGGCGGCATTGTCCTTGACGACCGCCCTCCGGTTCCTCTTCTTCGCCGATTCCGCGTCCAACTTGGCGATCTCCTCCGGCGTGCACTCCGACCGCGGCTTCCTTGGCGCCTTGGCCTTCTTCTTCTTGACCATTCCAGGCGGGTTGACGGCCAGGCCACCAGAATTCGGCTGGGCGTCGGCCATGGACGGGGGAGGGAGGGGGCGGCGGGACGTGGG